>NC_046168.1:64601151-64631868 GCF_011064425.1 Rattus rattus
TCTGGGAAGGGAACCTCAACTGAGAAAAATGACTCCATCAGATTGCCCTATAGACAAGTCTGTAGCCCAGTAATTTTGATCGATGATTACTATGGGCGGGCCCAGCCCACTGTGGGCAGGGCCATCCTTGGGCAGGTGGCGCTGGATGGTATAAGAAAGCTGGCTGAGCGAGTTATAAGGAGCATGTCAATATGCAATTTTCTTCCATGGTCTCTGCTTCAGTTCTTGCCTCCAGGTTTCTCCCCTGACTTCCCTCGGTGACAGAGTGAGTGAGACATGATCTGAGAATTAATTGTAAATGGACATACACCCTTTCCTTGCCAAGTTCCCTCTGGTCATGGTATTTTAACACACAGCAATTAAAACTCTAAGAGATCTAGGATCCTGCTCATACCTAAACATCACCTTTCTGTTTGCAGACGAGCATCATAGAAAAGGACCAGGGTGTCCATGTTGGTAAAGGACAGTGGCTACTTGCCAATCAGTGCAGTCTGATGTGGTAACAAATAGTTAACATCGGCTGTCTCTGGAACACAGTTAAGTGTTCAATGAACGTTAGTCGGGACTTATTACTGTAGTCAGAATATGGGTTGCATTGTGACTGTGTTTTGCTTTGCTTTTGTTTCTGTGTATTGTAGCGCATTATCTGTGTTGCAACATCGCTTTATAGTGTATCATTTTTTAACTGGCAAGGCGAGCTATACAGTTACTGTCATCTCTCTTAGTTATGGCTGACAAGGTTAAGTAATTGATTCAAATGTGTATAGTTAACTATAGTCATACCTGTTCATCCATACGTCAATGTGCCTTTTCCTCCATCACCACAGCAGTGGAACATGAAGGCAGTGAGAAACTACATACGTGTAGGACTGGAGCAGGTGAAATGGAAAGAATATGGAATATGAACATTTATCTAAGGAAGTGAAATCAATTCTTATAAGGACAGAAAATTAGAGCTGGCAAGGTTCAACGGCCAAGGGAAATTAGGGCTATTCATGATTTTATTAAAGATATATCAAAACTTCATAACTGTTTTGGAAGTTAAATAGCCAATTTTTTGTTAGAAAAAAATCAATTCACAATCTTGGGTGGCATCCCAGTTTTAAAAAAACTAATAGTGCAGTGCCATTTTAAATGAAGATTTCTTTTTACTTGGAACCTTGTCCCAACTTACACAACAGACTTTGTACTGACTCTTTTCACTTACGTAAATTATAGTTTGTCTTATAGAAGGCCTATCATTTCTGCATGGCCATGTTCACTGACAATTTATAGCTCTAAATACTAATAATTTTAATAATAAATAAGTCTGAAAATGGGCAAGAATCGCCATCAGTACAGACAGAGAGCTACTGCAGTTCATGAGAGAGAAGATCCTTAAGATTGTTGAGAAATGAATAAAGAAATCCCACACGGGTGAAAAAGACCACTGACAACGACAATTCCTTTCCTGTGGAGGACATTGCCCTACACCGAGGACAAAGCACGTCCTTAGCGTCCTGCTCCATGACCTCCCTTCTGTGAGAACATCGAAAGATAAGACGCAAAGAACTCTGATGAGGGGTCTCGGATTTCAGTGAATGAATTATATAGAAGACTCTTATGATGAAAGAGGAACTCTGAAGTCAAATATATCTCCTTGGTACAATAAGAAAAGAGTGATTGTAAATACAATTAGTGTTATATATAAGAACACACTTTTATGGGATGACCACAAACTGCTCTGTCTTTAAGAGTCTTGCCCTATCACGGCCATTCATTCTTCATCACCCTCTCCTAGAAGCTCTTCCCCTGTTCCATGTGGAAAACGATGGAATCTTGATCCACGTGGTGTTGAAAAGAGTGCACCCTTGGGGAGCTCTGAACAACGCTTACCCTATCAAAAAACTCTCATCCTCTCTCCACCAGATCCCTCTTCTTGCTTCCTGGGGCCGAAAGAATATAAATGATTTAAGTTCAGCCAGTCTAATAATATACTTTCTGTCCCTCTCTGTGGGCCTTCAGAGGGGAAAGGGACTTAGTATTATTTATTCAGTAGAAATACCTGGGTGAGATTATCCGTAAATTTCAGGATAAAAAAAAAAAAAGGTTAGCAGAGAAGCCGGCAAGATTACCCAGTGGGCAGAAGTTCTTCAGCACAGGCAAACCTGACAGCCTAAGTTTACTCTCTGGATCCCACAGAATACATCCACATGTGTCATATCCATATGTGCCATATACATACATACATACATACATACATACATACATACATACATACACATATGTGTGTGTGTATATATATACATATATATTTATATGATTGTTATTAAAGCCTAAACTAAATTATTCAGTTTCGTATGGCATCATGCCATTATTACATTTGAGATCTTGTGATTCTTAGCCAAGCTAGTCTGTACTTGTCTGGACATGTTTATTATTACATATAATGTCCTCCTAAAGCAAAAGGGGCTCTCAGCCAGGTATTGCTAATGTGCTTTTCCCCCTCTTGTCATGTAGTAATTCTATTTTCTGGGAAGGATGTTCTATTGTGCACTTAGAGAAATGCTCTTCTCTTGGGCTACCAGGCCGTTTTATTAGCTTTGATCTGATTTTCTCAATTGACTCATTTTTGAGCAGACTGCAATTTAGTCAAGCTTAGTGTTAGGATTGCAGTAAGAAATCTCAAGTGTTCCTGCTTAGAGACACATCTACTTCCTAATGCAGGTACTCCAATGACTTAAAATGTCTGGGATCTTCCCAGCAAAATAAAAGTCCTTAACAAAATTGTCTTCCTTCTGTGTGTACCGTCCTCTCCACAGTCTCTGAATTGAAAGACACCACCTAACAAATTGAAATGGTGTGAACGGTCTCCTTAGTGCTTGGGATTTGGCAGTGTGATGTCTGTTCTAAGATGTGCATTGAGAGCATTTCATTTTTTGTTGTTGTTTTTTAAGGGACAACAGCCAAATAATTTTAATATGTATTAATGAAGACAAGAAAAGAGAGATATACCAAAGAGCTAAAAAAAAATAACAATAATAACTATAACAAGAGCAACAACAAAGCAAAACAAAGGCACCAAAGCTCGCTGCACCTCACCGCTCAGGAGAATCCAGCCCACTGTAAACCCTTTCCTAAGGGAGATTCTCACATGCTAAGCTGAGGACGTTTCTTTACTTTATGATTTTTAACTCAGTAAAACAAATCTGATGACAACAGAGCTGGTTTATCTCAATGATGCAGCGATCCCATGTTGGAGAAAACCTAAAATCAGCCTTCTTCATTCTTTCAATGTGGTGATTCATATGTCAGATCCACTCAGGGAAATATCCCTGTTGCCCTTCCACTAGGAAATGGGAAAGCATAGGATGAAATAATTCCTATAGGAAATATTCATAGTACATACTTCAGTATATCCACTCTGACCATAGCATCCCTCTATGTTGGAACATCAAGCCTATACAGGACCAAGGGTCTCCCCTCCCACTGATGTCATATAAAGCCATCCTCTGCTACATAATGCAGCTGGAGCCATGGATCCCTCCATGTGTACTCTTTGGTTGGTGGTTTAGTCCCTGGGAGCTCTGGGTGGTCCATTAGTTGATATTGTTCTTCCTATGGGTTTCTTTTTATTGTATATTTTCTTTATTTACATTTTAAATATTATCCCTTTTCCTGGTTTCCCCTCTGGAAACCCCCATCCCATCCTCCCTCCCCCTGCTTCTATGAGGATGTTCCCCCCACCCACCCACTTCTGAGAACATTTCTTTTTCTGAAAAGTTTGAAGTTTGATTGACAGCTTGGACATGAGTAGGCAGTTGGGAACTTGATAAAAATGTCATAGTGAATCATCCCTTAAAAAGAAAATAATAGCCTGTTGTTGCCTTGCGTCATGGAGATCCTGCAGCTTTGGTTCTGCAGGCCCAGCCCCTTCACCCACCCCAGCAGTTTATAGAAGGGGTAGATATTGGGATGGTCCAACTCAAAGGCCTGGATCTGGGCCTTAGTGGTAGCTGAGTTGGTCAGCCCACCAGCCCCCGGTCTGGCTGTCCTGCATCCACACCACCAGGGGCAGCAATACCGTGCTGTGCAGGAAAGGTGCAGGCCTGCTTTCCTGAGTGCTCCCGGTGGGGCCAGCTCATCCACTCTCATCCCCTCAGGGCCAGCTCACCAGAGCTACCCAGTCAAGGGGCAGGGTTCTTCCACCACATCCTCAAAGCTCGATCATCTGCAGCCCCTGAAACTGGGACCAGCTCTACCGTGTTGCTCAAGTGAGGTATGAGGCCTCGCTTTCCTGAGTGCTGCCCCTGGCTAGGGGCAGGGCCAGCTCTGTGAAGCCCTTGGATATCAACATGGCTCCAGGTAGCAGCCTAGACCAGGAATGTCTACATGATCTTCCATGGTAGTATGAACCAGGGACATCAACACAGACCCCCCCCCACACACACACACGCACGCACGCACTCACTGCTGCAGGTCATGGACTAAAACATAGCCTTTGGTGGCAGCAGAGGACAAGACCTCACCATGGCCTCAGGTGACAGCACAGGCTTCTCACATCAGGCTGTTCACTACCCTGGAATCTCCAGTCCTGCCTCTCTTCACTGTGCACACACAGTTCTGCTTCTCCTTCTCTCCCATTTCTCCACTACTTACCTGCTCACCTTAGTGGTACCCAGGCCCCTGGGTATCTTTTGCCCGACTCCTGCCACATGGTGGTAGGTGGGAGTCATCTCAGGAATCCAAAAGGAATCCCAGTGAGATTCAGTATTGATAGTGTAGCAGGAGCTGGAGGCCTCAAACAGGACCAATGACTCATGGCAATGAACATTTACAAATAAAGTTGTTTGGGCAAAGGGGTCTAGTGTGAGACACACTCCACTTCCACATAGAAAGTTTTGTTGTTGTTGTTGGTGGTGGTGGTGGTGGTTTGATTTGGTTTGACTTTATTTTTGTTTTTGTTTTTGTTTTGTTTTGTTTTTTGGGGGAAGAGGTTGCAAGAGCAGAGGGGTGGATATGAAGGGATGGGAGGCTGAGTGGGATTCGGAAGCATGATGTAAAATTCACAGAGTCAATAAAACACTTTTTAAAAATGGTATAGAAGAAAAGAACCACGAAAGCGAAGGAAGCAGACGGGGAGCTTCCAGTGAAGCACAGGCTTGGTTTGCTTCTGTAACTGTTCCTCCTCTCCTCCAGTTCTTTCCTGGTAAGAATGACAGAAAGTCAGAGACGCCTTGGCAAGGTTAGGAGTGACTGGCGGGTTGACCGATGGTCCCTTCAATTTACCTTAAAGGGCAACCGTGTCAAAAAAAAAAAAGAAAGAAAGAAAGAAAGAAAGAAAGAAAGAAAGAAAAGGAAGGAAGGAAGATAAAAAAAAACCAACTGAAAAATTACCTCTTGAAATGTTTATATTAAGAAGTTAGGAAATTTTAAGATAGCCACAGTGCACACTTACTGACGTCTGGTTCCCCCCCCCTTTTTTTTAATAAAAGGAGTGAACCGTGAAATGTTTTCTATTTTTCTATTTTTATGCAAAACTTTCATATTGAATATGCAACTTACCTTTCTTAAATTAAGCCAAATGTACTGATGACCTTAGCCCTGCATGCCATGTTGATAAAGACGCTTTAAAGGTTTCTTATAAATTAAAGTGAGACTACATGGACTGAAAGTCTGACCTCATAGGTAGCAATGAATATCCCAGTAAGAGCACCAGTGGAAGGGGAAGCCCTGGTCCTGCTAAGACTGAACCCCCAGTGAACTAGACTGTTGGGGAGAGGGAAGCAAGGGGGGGAGGGTTGGGAGGGGAACACCCATAAGGAAGGGGAGGGGGGAGGGGGATGTTTGCCCCCGGAATAACACTCGAAATGTATATAAGAAATACTCAAGTTAATAATAATAAAAAAAAATAAAAATAAAAGCACCAAAGTGTAGATGTAGGGATTGTTTAATTTGATTATTTTCTTTAAAGAGATTTAAGATAATTTCTTAGTTAAGGTTACTATCGCTGTGATGAAACATCATGACCAAAACAATCTGGGGAGGAAAGGGTTTGTTTGGCTTACACAGCCATATCACACTGTTCATTATCAAGGAAGTCCGCACAGGAACTCAAAGCAGGGCAGCAACCTGGAGACAGGAGCTGATGCAGAGGTCATGGAGGCATTGACTTATTCCCTAGGTCTTATTCAGTTTGCCTTCTTAAAGAACCCAGGACTACCAGCCCAGGGATGACAATACCCACAATGGGCTGGACCTTCCCATCAGTCACTGTGCTGGATAGTTTTATGTCAACTTGACACAAGCTAAAGTCATCAGAGAGGAAAGAACTTCAATTAAGAAAATGTTTCCGTAAGATTTGACTGGGGCTGAGAGATGGCTCAGTGGTTAAGAGCACTGGCTGCTCTTCCAGAGGTCCTGAGTTCAAATCCCAGCAACCACATGGTGGCTCACAACCATCTGTAATGGGATCCGATGCCCTCTTCTGGTGTGTCTGAAGACAGCTATAGTGAAGTCATATATATTAAATAATATTTAAAAGATTTGACATATGCAAGACTGTGGAGCATTTTCTTAATCCACGATTGATGGGGGAGGGCTCAGCCCATTGTGGGTGGTGCTATTCCTGGTTGTTGATCCTAGGTTCTGTAAGAAGGCAGGCTGAGCAAGCCAGCAAGCAACATTCCTCCATGGCCTCTGCATCAGCTCCTGCCTCCAGGTTCCTGCCCTGCTTTGAGTTCCTGTGCGGGCTTCCTTGATGATGAACAGTGTGATATGGCTGTGTAAGCCAAAAGAGCTCTTTCCTCCCCAACTTGCTTTTTGGTTACGGTGTTTCATCAGAGCACCAGAAACCCTGGCTAAGGCCATCACTAATAAAGAAAGTTCCTACAGGCTCACCTCCGGCCAGGTCTGATGGAGACATCTCAGTTGGAAGTTTCCTCCTCTCAGATGACTCTAACTTGTGACAAGTTGACGTAAAACGCATCAGTACAGATGAACTTCCTAAAATGGACCCGAAGATAAGCCTCCAGCATGACTCTGTACGGCAGGTACCTTCTAGGGACTGCATTCTTACTCTTCCAATCTGCGTTATCAATTAAGCTAATGAACACCTCATCAACCCTATGAGATCACAGCATTCGAGAAAGCTAGAAACATCTACTTTCCCATCATGAAGCCCTTTCTGGTCCTCTCGGGAAGCCATCCTGGACAAAGAACAGCCTGGGCACGCTCTGTGAGGGAACCACTACTTACAGCCACTGACAGCAGAAGAAGAAAATAAGGGAGATGAGCCCACGGACAAGGAGATTCCCTGCTCTCTGGGAGGGCTCAGCATCCCTGATCCAAGTAATTGTCTAAAGATACAGCCCAAAAGTAATTCTCATTCGGCTACAGCATTACTCAGTATCATAGTGACAGGAACTAGCATGTGACAGCTGCCCATCACATGATAGCATGGCCCAGTGCATTTCTTGAGAGTTTGGGGGGAGATTCTAGCAGGAGAGCACAGCTGATGACAGAATGGCCTTCCCCTACCAGCAGAAGTTGTCTTTATCGACTGAGCAATCCATTTTAGGAAGAAGATGCACAAGGAATGGCGGCAGAAGGGCACACCCACCTGGTCATCTAGAGCAGGCAAAGTAACCATAGTAATCAGTAGGATGATTGATAACTGCCTTCAGATCCTCCTTAAATCCCAATGTGCATCTGTGGAAAAACACAAGCTCTATGTGATGCTATTGGGCATTCATTATTGAAAATGTTAGCCCAGAGGATATAAATTACTAATATTATTTCTGTAAACAACGGTAGAAGTACACTTAGTAGATACTTTTTTCCAGTGCTTCTTGCCTGGCAACAGGAAGTAGTATGTCATGTCACCGAAAGCATAATAATTAGACTTAATGCACTTGATGTTAGGCACAGTAACATGAAGAATTCTACGTCTTGTAATTCTTGTAAATGTACTGTACTTCCAAAACAAACCTTGGGCCAGCGTGGTGATGCCCTAACTGTCCAGCATGGGAGGTAGAGGCAGTAGGATCACAGCCAGTCAGCCTGTGTCACATAGTGAGATTCTGTCTCAAAAATAGAAGTGCTTTAGCGTAGGAAGCACACCTCAGTTGGTTAAGTGCTTCTATACCAGCAAGGGAGTTCAACCTCCAGAACTCATTTGAAAATTTCTGGGCATGGTGTTGCCTGCTTATATTTCCAGCCCTGAGGAAGCATAGACCCGTGGGGCCATAGAGTCTTCCAGACCAGCCAGCTTATCCTGTCAGCAGATTCCAAGCCAAGTGACAAGCCCTATCTCAAAAAAGAGCCTGTCTCAATAAGAGGGAAGGTAACTGAGGAACACCCAGTGTAAACTTCTGGCCTCCCTGTTGCAGTGAATATTATTCAGGGGTTTTTTACCCCACTTTGATGATATGGTCCCCAGATAAAAGACAAAAAAACCTTTAGAGTTATAATAAGCCTTAGAGCATTAGAGTACAGCAGGTATCAGCCTTTCATGCTATTTCGTCTATTTCTCTGTCTAACCCTGAGATAACACTTGCCATGTTCTACCTGGCTGGTCCTACTCCCAAAATGTCAGCTTTCGGATCCTTGCATTCATGATCCATCTACCCCATGGCTACTTCTTCCTTCTTCTCTCTTCTCCTTCCTCATGGCCTGAGACACCAAGCCTGGGACCTTCCCTCCATCCTGTTTCTTCCTCCCAGCCCAGGCGGTAGGCATCTTTATTAACAATCAGGGATAACTTGGGGAGCAAGGAATACACAACAAACGCTGGTATATGTGAGGATCTCCTCGTCTTAGAACAACCAGATCTTGGGGTACAGAATTAAGCATTTGAATACAAGCGTCACCAGACCAACCCTATATACCTCCACATACACAGGTACCACCACCATTCGCCACTACCACCCCAGACTCAAAATGTTTCCAGCCAGTCTTGTAACACCTACTGAAGTATTATTGGATATTTCTTAACTCCAGTGCAAATGTACATTACAGTTTAGTCTGGTACTCCCTTGATATCCTCTTAGTTACAAAGTGTTCCCTCCACAAATGTTTTGGGGAAATGTTGCCATGGATGACATTCTAGCTTAGAGAGAGGGGAAGGGAGGGAGGGAGGACTACTGCTGTGGTTTGGAGAGAGCTAAAATATTCAATTCACTCTTCCAAACACTTTATACTACTCCCAGGTTCCGCTTTTAGTCTCTGCTGCCGTAGTCAACCACCTGCCGCTCAGTGAACAATGGCCAATGTCTGTCCTCATTAAGGAAGAAGCAGGGAGACAGGATACCCCGGAAGCAATCACAGCAGACGTGAACCAGCTGGTGTGGACACCCTGTGCTGCCATTGCTCTGGGCCACAAGATAGCTCCTGTGGAACATAGCTCTCCGTAATGGTGCCCTCAAGGAGGACAAGACTGATGAGCAGGGTGATAGAGACTGGATATAAATATAAGGAGATAAAATATTCAGGATTTTATAGATAAAGGGAGCGCTCTGAAGGAACTTGAAAGGGTATAAGTTTTCTGTCAAAGATCTGAGAAAGAAATTGTTTGGAATCACTGTGGAATGGGGTACACTGGCAAGATCTCAGATCTAAGAGCCAGTTTGAGAGAAATTATGTATTAAAACCAAAGATCGCTTTTTGTTTGTTGTCTCTGAGAAAGAATTAGACTTTTTGGGATAAGAAATCTACATTCTGGCAAAATGATTCACTGTGACTCTTATGATGACCAATCATAAATTCATGTATTTCTGGGAGAAAGAGTGATGCTATCCCAAGCTGGGAAGCAGATGACGTAGAATGAGGGGCGCCGCTCTAATCCCTGAGTTTCTCCTTTATACACAGCAAGCTCTGTGTCCACCAGAACTGGAACAGGATGCCCAGCAGCGATCCCACAACCCGCTCAGCCTGAGGCCCCTCCCCACTGCATGCCCTCACACACTCCGGAATGCATAAGCACGTGAATGAAGCATGAGTTCTCCGGGCGATGAACGCAGCTTGCCAGGAGCTAGGGCAGGGTATGAACTTGAGTGATGCTTACCCTGAGGAATCAGTAGTTCCAATATCACCATATATCATCATAAATATGTCTATGCATGTTAAAAATGAAATAAACACTACAGAGACCTGAAATGTAATATTTACATTTACTTAGTTTACTTTATACTTAGTGCTCAATGTTTCCGTATTGTCTTAAATTCAATGATAATTATACATATTTTATACCATAAAAGAAAAACCTATTGAAGAGCATTTCCTTTGCAAATGCTTCGGAAATATCCCTGTCATTCCCTTTAATTTGGCTCAAAAAGCTGTGTATGCACTGACTATAAAATAAGCAGGCAGTTTCTACAATTTTTACAGGTACCTTTACGGACATGTTCTAAATTCTTCTCTCGTCCTTTTGAATAATAAATAAGTTTATTATGCTCTCAGATCAAGTCAGAACTCTCAGCTTTACACAATTTGTCTGGATCAACAATGGTCTGAGTCGCTTCATTAGCTATCGCTGGTGAACAAATTACCCCCAAACTTACATAGCTTAAAACAACAAACATGTATTATCTTACTTTCTGTGAATCAAGAATTAGGGCAACATTGAGCAGCATGGTTCCAGGTATTTCTTGAAGTAGTAAATTCAGCTGTAAATACAGTTGGGATTTTATTGGAAGGCTCTATGGAGACCGAGTATGATCTATTCCATGCATGTGGCGTTGGTTGGCCCAGATGCTACGACCATTTGGTTTCTCCATGCACTAAAGTCTCCTGCAGCATGGCAGCTGACTTTCCCTACCAGGCAATCCAGGGAAGCATCCAAGTTGAAGGAAGACACACTTTTTTTCTTTTTTTTTAATAGTTTAACCTTAGAGGTATATTTTATTGCTTAGGCTTTTAGTTTGTGTCTAAAACCCATCCTTTCATTAGGTAGGAGATTCTACCAGCCAGCCTCAACAGGCTGTGGAGCTGAGATCGCTAGGAGACATTTTGAGGGACCTGCACAAGTCTGTTTTAGCAAAGTTAATATGTTACAAAGTCGAAGAAGGATCCAAACTATGTCCCTGAGAAATCAGACAAGAAAAGCCCCAATTTATAGGTAAAATTAAAATTACAATAAGCCGCCATCTCTCTGAAAAAATAATTTTATCTTTTTCCAAATTGCCTTCTAAAGAGTAACCTAATCCTAGCAAGGATATGGAATTTCTGAAGGAAATGCTTGTGTTTGTAGGGTTTACATGTTGCAATGGGAGATTGTGTGATTCTTACCTATTCTCCTTTAATATAGCTGAAATTGGGTCTAAATGAACAAACACATCAGAGCTAGCTTCTGAGGAAGAAGGAAGTTAGGAAAAAGCTAGGGGTGGATAAGAATTAAATGCAGTTCGATGGCAAATTTGCGTTAAATCATTATGATCCAATAGGGCTCAGAAAGTAAGTGTGTCTTGAAACGTATTTGGGATTTAAGCATCCATTTGTCAGTTGTGGTGCACTGCAGAAAAGCTATATTCCTGTTGCTACATGTACCAAGGCCAAGGAGTGCTTCTTATAATTCTGGATCGCCAATATTTTATTTTCAGAAAAAATTCTCAGGATGAAACTGTTTAGTTTGAACTTATTAAGAAAAACTTTTATTATAAATTCAGTATAGGAGCGTCAAAAGAGACAGAGACTTAGGGGAAAAGGCAATTACACAGCAAATATACTGGGCTTCTCAAGATACAATTTCATTTAAGTGTCTTAGCAATAGCTACACATAAGAGATTGGTGGTGTTTAAAGTTATATTTGTTTCCATCTGCTGCAAGAGAAAGTTTCTCTGATAATCGCTGACAGCACACTAATAAGTCACTGATAACATAGGCAGTAAGAATCACAATAAACAAATCAGACCTCATAAAACTTAAAAGCATCTGTATTGCTAAGACCACCATCCTTTGGACAAAGTGGTAGCCTATGCAATGCAAAAAGACAATTTTACCAGTTGCATATTGAATAGCTAATATCTAAACTATATAAAGAACAACGACAAAATACTAGTCATAAAGAAAAATGATTAAAATGTGGTACAGAACTAAAGAGTTCTCAAGAGATAATACACTAATGGACAAGAAACACTTAAAGAATTGTCCAACATCCTTAGTCATTAGGGAAAATCAAATCAAAAACTCCTTTGAGATTAAACAAATAACACCTCATACTGACTAGGATGTAAGGAACAGGGGAACACTTATTCATTTCTGCTAGGAATACAAACTTATACAGCTATGGAAACCATGGGGAGGTGGTTCCTCGGGAAGCTGGGAATAGATAGGAATAGTTGGGAATTCCAGACCCAACTATACCCATCTTGGGCACATAGCCAGACATCTCTGTATTCTACTACAGAGATTCTTTCTCATCCATGTTCATTGATGTTCTATTCATAATAGCCAAAGCCTAGACATCCATCAACTCATGAATGGATAATGAAAGTGTAGTACACTTACACAATAAGATGTTTAGCTATTAAGAAAAATAGTTATTAAATTTGCAGGTAAATAGACAGAGCTAGGAACAATCATCCCAAGTGAGGTAACCCAGACCTCCCCAAAAAAAACTATGATATGTATGATCTGTTGGTATTAGTTCTTAAACCTTCAATGTGTATGCTGTTATTCATATAAACTTGGGGTTTAGGTCTATAGTGACGGACTAGGGGAGAGAAGAGGATACTCCAAGAAAAGGAAAATAGAATATCTAGTTATGGAAAGATGAGGGGCGAAGAGACTAGAACAGGAGAATCAAATGGTGAACAGGATTAAAGAGGCTGGTAAGAAAGGGAATACAGGGAGATTGTCTCAAAGGTGATTTCAGAGGTCATGAGAAAACCTACTTTTGGGTTTTAAGCTTCTTAAAACATGTACCTGTATGGAAGAAGTCTAAATGGAATCACCAAAGAATGGGGTGGCAATGCCCCTGCTAGATATCACTCACCAAGTGAAAGGTCCAGGCCGGGAATGGATTACATCACCAAATGAGCCTCAGGGAAACCCCTAAACAACTCAGGCCATTGCCAAGGCTGGTGGTTGCTCCCCACAAACTAATGCTAAGCCGTTGGGAAAGACAATACTGACATATCTTATTGCACACGAAAAACTCAAGATGTTGCTTAACCAGAGCCTTCACCTCCACTGACTAGTGTTCATGGTACTGAAGGGTACTCTGTGTGCTACCAGAGGAGAAAAGTAAACCTGAACCCAGGTACAAACCCTGTGATCTACAATGGTGCACTGCCTGTAAGATACGCTGAGGCACTAGTGGCACAAATGCAGGAGTAACCAACCACTCTGATTGGTTTAATGCCCACTCCAAGAGATGAAACCAATTCCAATACTCCTCTGGTGGCTAAGAACCTGAAACTAGATAGGCCACCTACCTACAGGAAAACCAAATGCTACTGTTCTGCTAAAGGAGCACAATAAGTGGAATAACATTCTATCATATCTGTAGATCAGCCATCCTATTGCAATAGAAGGGAACTAAGGCGGAGCCCCACAGATGCACAACTCCCAAGAGAGACCTTGGAGCACCCAGTCTTCCTCAAACCACCTCCCTCAGAGCTCAGGGAGCTGTGTGGAAGAGGGGGCGGAAAGAATGTTAAGAGCCAGAGTATGAATGGCATTCCATCCCAGGCGCAATGAGACTGAGGCACATAGGATCTCACAGAGACTGTGGCACCATACCTAGGGGCCGCACAGGTTCGAGCCAGATGGGCTTCTAGCACTTAGAATGGAAGTAAACAGGATCTCCCATTCCTAAACAAGAACCTTCTTCCTACTGACAACTGTTTCCAAAAGAAAAATTAGCTTTGTCTAATGGAACCTTCCTGGGTTTATAAACCACTCTTCAGGGCAGGTCCCATGCCCAGCAGTAAATGGCAACACAAAACAAACACAATGATGATTTTGTAGATTTTTAAAGTCTCATGTTGCTTTGTTTGAACCTTTTTTTTTAACCTTTCTGGGCCTTTGTGTGTGTGTGTGTGTGTGTGTGTGTCTGTCTGTCTGTCTGTCTGTCTACAGGCCACCCTGTAACCCTGACAAACCATTGAAATAAAGAGATGAAAATTATGGGTGAGGTCAGAGCAAGAGGGAAAATTTTTTAATTGAGTTATGAATGTTGGAGTTTGAAAAATTATTGCCTGTATAGAACTAGATCTCAATAAACAAATGCAAGCCAGAGACTGAGATCTTGAAATCATAAATGCACTTAGGAAATACACTAAGTCCCTCCTTTTTGTTTGCATGAATATATCTTAAGATCCCCAGACGATGCCTAAATCTACAGGTTGTTCCACCAAATTCTACACCTATCATGTTTTTTCTCCTATGGAAGCCTACAATTAAGATTGATTTAAATTAAACATAGAGAGTGACAATATTATTAATAAAATAACCATTATAATACTGTATCACCTAGTTAACTTCAGCTGTCAAATTAACACAGCCAAGAGTTGTCTGAGAGAGTCTTAAATGGGAACTGGTTTGATCAAATTAGCCTGTAAATCATTTTCTTGATTACTGATTATTGTAGGAGGGACCAGCCCACTGTTATCAGAATCATCCCCAGGCAGGTGGGCCTGAGACTACCTAAAAATTTTAGCTGAGCAAGCCAGAAAGAGCAAGCCAGTACATAGCTTTCCTCAATAGTTTTGTCCATGGGTTCTTTTCAATGAAAGACTAACCCACTGGGTGCAGCAAACCCTCTTCTCCTCAGCTTGCTTTTGGTCCCGATGTTTCATCACAGTAACTGAAGATACCATAAATATAATATACTACGATAAATTTATGTTAATTTGGTCTCTCTGTTTCTTACAAAGAATCATCGCTTGCAAAGAAGCACCGTTAGTCTATGACTGTCTGACAACCATGGCATCTGCTAAGGGATTAACTGGTAGGCACCGCCTACAACATGGATGCAATGAATAACAGGAAGATTCCTAACTGGGTTAAGATGGAACTGATCATTATATTTTTTCCACTCTACTCGGGACTCAAAACTTAAAATTCACGATTATTTTTAGAATTTTCTGTTTAATTCTTTGGGAGCTACAGACGCGATCTCTGATGAACAAAGATTTTAAAACATTGAGTAAAATAGATGCAACCTGAGTACAAAAATCCATCAAAAATGTTATCTACACAGAAAATGTGGTACATCTACAATGGAATATTACTCAGCTATCAAAAACAACGACTTTTATGAAATTAAGTAGAGGCAAATGGTTGAACTGAAAATATCATCCTGAGTGAGCTAACCCAATCACAGAAAGACATTACATGGTATGCACTCATTGATAAGTGGCTATTAGCCCAAATGCTTGAATTACCCTAGATGCCTAGAACAAATGAAACTCAAGACGGATGATCAAAATGTGAACTTCTCCTTCTTTAAAAGGGGAACAAAGAATACCCTGGCAGGGAAGAGAGAGAAACCGGAAAGGGAATAACACTAAATGTATATAAGAAATATTCAAGTTAATAAAAAAAAATGTTATCTACTATGGCCAAGTTGGCTTTTACCTAAGGGGAAAAGAATGGTTTGACTTATGAAAATCAATAAATGTAACAAACCACATAAACAGAATTAAAGATAAATATATCCTATGATCTCCTCAATAGATGCAGAAAAAGCCTTTGACAAAATCCAACAAGCCTTAATGTTTACAATCCCAGAGGGATCAGGACTAGATATAACTTTCTCAATATAATAAAAGCTATATATGAAAAAATCCAGAACCATCATAATAAATGAAGAAAAACCTGAATGGATCCCCCTGAAATCTGGACTTCCATAGGGCTTTCCACCTTCCTCATTCCTTTTCAGTGTTGTGCTCAAAGAACTAGCTGCAGTGAAAAGGCAGGAAAGGGAATTAAAGGGATACGAATGAGAAAAGAAGAAGTCAAATTATCTTTATTTGCACACGACTCTACCTTAGAGATTTTTTAAAAAACTTTACCACAAATTTTTAGAAACAATAAACTGAATCAACCTATATTTTGTTGGATGCAGAATCAACTTGCACAAATCAATAGTTTTTCTTTTTTTATTGGATTTTTTTATTTACATTTTAAATTTTATCCCCTTTCCCAGCTCAGCACCCTAAATCTGCCCTCAACTTTAGTTAGTGTCTAATCTCCTGCCTGCTACCCCAGACCCAGTCAAGGAAACGGCCAATGCTCACTCCATCTAGATCTCACATGGGCTGGTGGCTATTTCTCCCTCCAAAGCACAGCCAATCTTTTTCTCCTCCCTTGCATCTGCTAACCTGCCTGTGGAAAAACTGGAAGTCCCACCTTTTCTGCCCAGCTCATTGACTGCTAGCATCTTTATTGATCGATCAAGAACCAATTGGGAACAGGACCTTTAAGGTTCACACGCAGATTCCCGATCAGAGCGCCAGAATCACTCCCTACATCGATGCACAAATGAACTCACAGAGACTGTAATAGCATGCCCAGGACCTGTACATAATCCCAGAACAGAAAGTGACAGTCCTGCCCCATCTAAAAAGCTATTCACCATTGATAGCTGCTAGGAGAAGTAAAGTTAGGTTTTTCTCCAATGCTGTGATACTGGGTATATCAACCACACTCCAGAGCAGGTCTCATGCTCAAGATTAATAGGCCAGTACAAAACAGATTCCATGTTTTTCATATGTGCTTTTGTTGTTTTGTTTTGTGTTGTATTATGTTGGTAGGGTCTGGATTTTCATTGTATTTGAGGGGGTGCCCTCATGATGGGAGGAGAGTATCTGGGAGGAGTTTGAGAGAAGCAAAATATATTGTGTGAAAAAATTTTAAAAACAAAATATGTTTTTAGAAAGACTAGCACCCAAAGGGGCATGGGCACATGATATAGGCTAGAACTATGCTCAAAAGCCTTTCTTCCACATGAGATAGGCCAGATTTTAGAGACAAGTTAAAATGTATGGCATTCATTTCCCTGGCTTTTCCTCTACTAGATGGGTAGCCCATAAAGCTTGTCACATGGTTAAAGAGTTCTCTTGCTACATATTCTCTGTAAGAGAGGGGAGTCAAGCATGAGGAGCTCCTTTTGCTTCCAATTCCACCACATTCTTCACACATTTCTTTCTGGGACTACTGCAGTCTGTCATAAACCATCCTGAAGGTATATATGCAGACATCCTCACCATGGTAGGGATGGCACAGTGCTCAGGCATAAGTGGATTCTGTGTTGTAACATACAAACCTCAGCTTGAGCACACACCTTTTCATTTCTTGTTATGTAGGAAGATGGTGCAGGCATAGTTTGAAATGTGCTCCTACCAATTGGTTTATTGCTTATAGTGTGGGGCTTTCTAGAAGCTAAACCTGCATGTTCAAGGATCTAAATTGTGGGTTTAAACACAAAAGGAGAAAATTTGCTTTCTTCAAAGAAAAATATCATAGAGTTTCTTTTAAAGTAAAAAAAAATCCCACAAAGTGTCTAATAAATATGATAATGTATCTGTCCATAATAATGGAATGCATATTTTGACAAAGGCAGTGGCAAGTACAGCCAGAAGTACTATTCAAGTTCATGAAAAACCGCAAGATTAATGGTGCTGAGGGATCAGAACTAAAGTACAACAAATTAACAATCTTCACATGTCAGCTTTTAAGCTTCTTCAGACAAGACAGAAACAAAAGCCCTATGTCAGAACTGATTAGGAACCAACTTCTCTTGCAAGCCTCAACTTGAGTCTTCAGGCTAAGTGAGATTGTTGGTTTGTTCTTAAAAGTTTCCAGAGACAGTTTCTTGGAATAGTGAATGGGATAGATTCTTGTAATGGTGTCTTATATGTAGTGGCAAATGCAAGTGTTGTGCCAGAAAGAAAATAAACATAGAAAGACATCGATTAGATGCCCACTGGGATCACCAATACCTGCCTTTGATGGGCACATCGAGTAAGCAATACATAAAACCAGGAGCTGCTTCTCTGTATTTTCACAGTGTTAGGGACTTTTACAAGGAGTCGGAGTCTGTAGTTCCCAAGGCCACATAGAAAGGCTGCTTATAATAATCATCCTTGTTCTTACAACATACAGAATTATCAAGATTGATATGGGGGGATCTCTAATACTATTCTATGACCTCAAAATCAACAAAGGATTTTCCTAAGAGGGGTTGGCTTTTTCCTTTCCTTTCTTTGAGGTTATAGTTCTGAGGTTAAAGGAATGTACATTCTTGTGGTGGCTTCATTAATATATATATATATATATATATATATATATATATATTGTAAACTGGAATAGTCCCTCCCCTGTTGCTACAGTGAAAACTAAATCCAGTATGTGTGCTCTCGGATCACAGGAAGACCTCTTGGTTTCCTTCAGTCTCATTGTAATCCAGTGGCCGGAGACCCTCAGCAATATCACCTACCTAAAATAAACCAGGTGACTTTAGACAGGGGATCGAGGCTCTTCCCGAAGGCCAAAGTTTTTGCTTTGATTGCACTGAAATTTTACATTTGTTCAACAATTATCTGCCTCTGTCTGGCTTCTGAGACTCATGGTGGCAGCAGCTGGAAGGGTCTTTGAAGGTCATTAGGATCAACAGGAGACTTTAGGTACCTATGGTAAGTGAAGGACAGGAATACAAATCAATCCGTAGATGTTATCTAGAGCCAGGGCTTTTCTTCCTAGCAATACGTTACTGGTTGCCTTTCTAGAAGATGGTAGTTCTGTCTGGAGTCACCGATACTGCCAGTCAGCCAGCAAAACTTTTAAGGAGTACAGAAAAGGAAATATTCCACAATGGTTAATACAATGCTGAATTCTGTGACCAAAAGTAGCCCTTTCGAAACGTCTGGAGTGTTCAATTAAGTTTCGTGTACTGCTCTCTCCCTTAGACAAGAATTCATTAGTCTGGAGAGACAGAGTAGAAAGCCAATTAGTATTTTTTTTTCATAAAGCGTAATCACAGAGAATTAGGAGGGTTATTGTTCAAGGACACCAGAGCATCGTCATTTAAAATACAGCTCATCCCTCAATAGCTAAAAGAATTTGCATGGCGGGGTTGGGGATTTGGCTCAGTGGTAGAGCGCTTACCTAGGGAAGCGCAAGGTCCTGGGTTGGGTCCCCAGCCCGAAAAAAAAAAAAAAAAAAAAAAAAAAAAAAAAAAAGAATTTGCATGGCATCTTCTGATGTCAGGTGCTTGAAATGGTTCAAGGTCTCCATCTTGTGACTCTGCTAGTAACAGTGCTCCTTATTTTGATAGTCACAACCCCTCACTCTCCCTTCTCCTAGATCACCAGGCCCAGGCCAGCTTTCTCTCACAGTTTGGGTGTTTTTATTTATCTGAGCCTTTGGCTCAGCTATGGAGATATTTCTTGATGGGGATTCAAACAACATAGACAACATTTTTATTGAGGCATGACGGACAGGAGAGAACCTGCTTACAATCCATCTTTTCAGCACAGATATACTGACCCTCTAGAGACCTCGGGCTGCTGCCACACAAAGTGTTGTTCTAACCAGTGAGCTCTGAGAGGCATTGTGTTCCTCACAGAAGTGTGGCCACAACTGCCACTCGCAATGACTCCCACCCAGTCAGCAGTGAGGTGGGTTTCTGGAAGCCCTCTTCAAATGGAAGAAAATTAATTTTAGACCTCAGTAAATATATCATAGGAGCCCATTAGTAGTCAGTAAAGCTAGTATATCTGAGGAGCAAAGTGAAAAGCCCTGAGAGTGCAGGCAGAGAGGCTGAGACACTGGATGTGAGGATGTGCCAGAACGTGAGAAAGAAATGGTGGCGTGTGTGAGAGACTGAGGGCACCCCTGCTGGATTCACACAAAGAAACCCTAATTTCCAAAGTGACTGTATTTATAAATAGGAACTGCGGGTAGATCGTTAAGCTTAAAATGGGGTCAGATGGGTGACAGGAGAACCAACGGTCTAGTTTCTGGGTTGAAGGATAGAAATGATCCAGAGATATTAGAACCTTCCGTGTTTCAGACCAGTAAGCAATTGTGAAATGAATTGCGCAGGACTTAGATAAGAACAATCTGAAATTTTCTTTGATTTTTAGCTCAGAAATTTGAACAAAATTCTAAAAATGTAGGCACCAGACTCTAACTGAAACAAAATACATGTGACGCTAATTCACTCAGCTGGGGGTGTTCCGAAGCATCATCTCCCTTTCAAAATGCAAAGAAAGCAGCAGCAGCCCTGGAAACAGGTGGTGCTCCCGTCACAGCCCTCCCTCATCTGTGCACCCATACACCTGATCACTCACTGCTGAATCATTTCACATATTGAAGTTATCAAAGGTAACTGTTGGCTGCTTACATGAGGTCATTATCCCGACGATATCACAGTGCATTTAGGAGGTGTCCTAGTTAGGGTTTTACTGCTGTGAGCAGACACCATGACCAAGGCAAGTCTTATAAGGACAACATTTAACTGGGGCTGGCTTACAGGTTCATAGGTTCAGTCCATTATCATCAAGGCTGGATCATGGCAGCATCCAGGCAGGCATGGTGCAGGAGGAGCTGAGAATTCTACATCTTCATCTAAAGGCTGCTAGTGGAAGACTCACTTCCAGACAGCCAGGGTGAGGGTTTTAAGCCCATGCCCATAATGCCACACCTACTCCAACAAGGCCACACCTACTCCAACAAGGCCACACCTCCTAATAGTGCTACTCCCTGGGCCAAGCATATATAAATCATCACAGGAGGATAGACTTTGCCTTAAAATCATTGGTTTCTTTAAAAATGACAGGATTCTAATCTATCAATCTCATCACTTACAATGAATTGTTTTCCAACTTCAAGGTAAAATTTAAATTATTGGGGTTGGGGATTTAGCTCAGTGGTAGAGCGCTTGCCTAGGAAGCGCAAGGCCCTGGGTTCGGTCCCCAGCTCCGAAAAAAAAAGAACCAAAAAAAAAAAATTTAAATTATTTACGCATCTGCCTCATGGACAATAGATCGCTGTAGGCCTAGAAAGACACAGATGTGGATGGATTCCCCATAGAGGCTTTTACAGGCTCCTTTGCAGACCCTGGTGCTACAGAGAAGCTCTCTTCCCTCTTTCAGTCCTTCCTATGTTAGCCACTTGGGAGGTGCCGGCAGCATTTAGCTATTTTCTTTTAAAACCGACCTGTACTCAGGCAGGGAGGACCACATTAGCTCATTCTTGGGAGCTAATTCTGATTCCAGGGTCATCTTACCTTTAAGGAGGTAAAGTCACTGAAGTCTTGGAAGCTTAAATGTGCTTTTAAACTGTTTCATTGTTACTCTCACTCTCAACCAGATATGTTAAGAAAACTCATGTGTGTGTGTGTGTGTGTGTGTGTGTGTGTGTGTGTGTGTCTCAGAAATAATATTGAAACATATCAAAAGATGTATATCCCCTATTCAGCCAGGATCACTTTACTGTCCCAAAAAGAACTGGGGTCTATAAGTATGAAAACATGCCCAGTGTGTTAGCTGCAGCTTTTGACTTACAACACAGCATGAAGACACAAGCCATGCTACAACCTTCAAAAAAGGAGACCGTGGTTAAAGAACTATATATACTCCCTGGTCAAGCTGCAATAGCTATGTGGGACCGTTAACTGACTCAAACCCTTCCTGCCTATTCCTGACCAGGAGATGCACCACCTCCTCCTGGACGGTCCCTCTAGTGCCTCCTTGCCGATCAGGCTTATGATAGGAAAAGACTCTCCTTAAACAAGTGGCCACCAGGCTGGCATCTGCCTCTCTGGGGCATCACAGTCCCTCCAAACCTCTATTGGCTACAATTCTGTGGACTGTTAACAGCATATTGGGGCGCTTTGGCAGGATGGCCCTCTGACGTGGTTACACCAAGCCTACTCTGCCCTTCACTAGATCAGTTCCACATTTGAACTGACCTTTTGCCTTGACCTTAAGGCACGGGTGGCAGCCAGGAGGACCGACAATGTAAAGCCTGGTAAAATCATTTTGTCTTTCTCCCTGAGGCACCCACAGTCGGATTCAATTAGCTTTCACGAGATGGTGACTGGGTTAGACAACCATCTGCCCCAGGACAGGCAACTCTCCTCCTTACCCTTATTCCCCTTCATAATTAAGCCTCAAAGCACCCAGCCTCTTCCCCAGTGGTGGGGGCCACCATTGCTTTCTCCAACTCGAACAAGCTCGGATATGGCATCTTGATACAACACCCCAATAAAGAGGAAGCTGCCAGGTACTGCCTAACTCTGACTCAGTCCAGCTGGGAGAGCTAAGGCAATAATAAAGAAGCTTGAGCTGTGCCAGGAGGAGACTGCTTTTTTCTGAGAGCCAATACGCAGTTCGGCTGCCGGTGTAGTACCCTTCTCACAGACTGAAGAGTGCCTGAACCTCTTCTATCTGACAATGACCATGCTCCAGAAAAGACCCCATCCTTGGTACATTTCCCACATTAGGTCACATTCGGGGATCCCTGGTGCCTTGGCTCTGAGTGACTCATCGAATCTCATGGACCTTGTGATTATGATTGCCGATCTAGAACTCCTGGAGCAGGCCCTGGCGCTGCACCAACAACTTCACCTGTCCCCACAGAGCCTTTGCAAACTTGTCTCAGGGCTCTCAACGTCTTCGTAAAAATATCTAGCTCGTTTCAATGCCACTTGTGCGCCTCTGAAAACCCTGAGCCCCCTCGATCGGGCGGGGGAGTGGATCCTAGAGACCTATTACACAGTACCATACGGCAGACTGATATTACTCACTATCCTCCATTTGGGAACCTTTACTTTGTGCACGTAATACTGGATACCTGCTCTTCTTACATCTGTGCTCTGACACTTGCCGGAGAAAAAGCTTCCCGTGTGAAGTCAGCCCTCAAGTAAACCATGCGAGTAATGGGAGTGCCTTGGGCCCTAAAAACGGGTAACAGCCCTGCCTACTCTAAACAACTTGCCGATCTCCTGACCTCCTGGAAAATTAATCATACTTTTGGCATTTCCTGCAATCCACAGGGACAGACCTCTGTGGAAAGGAACAAATCTCAAATAGCCCTGCCGGCAAAGGTCACGTAAAGGTCACGTCATCTAAGGCTAAGCAAGACCCGCATTTGGCCTTGGTGCAAGTGATCTTCCGCAAGAATTTTCTTTCTTTCGATAAGGGACCTCGGCCGCTCCGAAGCACTCCTCTCCCCCTAGTTAGATAGAGAGATCCTCTTGCCTCACAATGGCAATCACCACCGCCAGCCCTCCTGACACGGGAGCGAGGTCCGTGTTTTTCTCTAGGGATCCACAACGCCGATATGCGTGCCCGTGAGAGAAGTGAGAGCAACCACGGAGGCATGGATGCTGGGGGAGTCTGACTCTTCTCGTTCTGCTCAGGTATTGCTGAGGAGTTGCAGGCCCTTGTGCCTTTGCCACCGTTGTTACTGTCTATTAACTCAGGTTCCCCTGCATACCCTGCGCTTTTTACAACTAATGCCACCCTGGGACTCCCGTTCATGGACCCATAGACGCAACTCAGACAATTACCAGTACTTGGCCTGTTACTACCACCATTTGCTTTGTGATAGATAGCAAGGGGCCCCTGTATCCTACTTAGGAACTTCAGGACAGGGGACTTTCATGCCAATAAAGCTTCAGGAAAGATGATGGGGATGGAGACGCTTCCCCCACCATCCGGCCCTATGCCGACCCTGACTTCTCCCTACCTCAGCGGGGTATTCGCCGCCTTACCGCCCCTCACTGTTCCCCTGTAAGTAGAATGCCCACCATAGTCAAACTCCCAATCCTGTGGGAACATTGTCAACCTGATCCCCCCTCCCGGCCCAGGACTATGGGGTACATATTTCTAACATCAATGATCTCGATTTGACCCCTATACCTTAGGACGACGATGCTTCTTCCTACAGCCCAAGGACCAGCCCTATCTCCATAGAACATCCGCCCAGACTCTATATGATATCTTTTTGAGGAACCAGGACCCTTGTGGGGCCCTTGGCTGTATCAACCTTAGCCCCTTAAGGGGTGGTAGCATCTTTAATCGGACTTTTACTGATCTAGCTGTCGATGGTAAGAATTTAAAGATAGTTACAGCCTCCAGGATTAATTGGGCCCCCTCCCCACGTGCGTTCTCCCTCCACACTTCTTTCTTCTCGAAAATGCTTCTGAAATGCAAGAAGTGCTGAACTGTTCTAACACGCCATGCCATCGGATGACCTGCTGGTCCCACCACACCAAACTGTCCATCCTCCTACATAAACCTGCTGTGAGATAGATGCCAGTGGCGAATGCAACTCCTTTCTATGCTATCACTCTGATGTCTAAAACTGACCTGCAACCCCTAAGGTGGGTCAAATATGATTTTGGCATTACTGCAGCCATCATTACTGCCATCCTGGCGGCTGTAGCAGGGGCAATTACAGCGGCAGTGGCCTTGACAGAAACTGTGATAACAGAGTTAATCAACATCTTTATTGGGCCATCCTCATTTTGCTACAACAGGCTGACCTGTTGTCAGAAGAACTAGAGATGGTGCAGGATGTGTCTCTTCTTGCATGTGACCATAGCTTTAGGTCCTGCTGCTGGATTCAATACCAGGTACCTAATTCCACCTCAGAGAGGCTGAAGTTGGCCCATTACATCAAGGGGACATGGTCCACCAAGTTCCTCAATTCCATACTCCTCAGAGAACAAATACATAAGTTAAACTTTACCAGACCCCCAGCTATGTCCTTTGAAGTGAGCGCTATCACTAAAGTATGAGACAACCTTAAAAGGCTCTTAGATTCCTCTTGGATGGTCACTTATGCTATGTTAGGGGTGTTCTGCTGTTAGTAATCATTCTCTTCAAGTGTCTTATGCTGCATATGTCATGCCAACACTCCATCAATAAGATCCGCTCCAAGTGCTGCCCTGAACCATGCCCACCCCCCAAGGATATACAGGCCTGATTCTCGGAGAAACACCTCCCAATAGACCAACCTACTTCACCCTGGCATGCTCTCCAGGGAGGCTAACCTTCCAGAGCCAGTAGTCAATGATGGGTAAGACCCCAATAGCCCGGGGCAACCTAAAACAGGCACAGTTCCCTATGCTGGTTGCCCCTTGAGGTGGGGTCAATGAGGTCAGCGAACAGAACTCTGGCTCCCACTGAGTTGCCAACTTCTAAACTAAAAAGGGTAGATATATAGGGACTGAGTATGTTCTGACTAGCAGCTGTCAATGGCCCACACACTCGCAGCAGCCTAACTAACCCTGGAACCTACCTGACCACCAGAGTAAAGACAACATTTGAGGGCTAGGGTAACAAAATACCAGCCTCAGATTGGAGAGATGGTTCAGTGGTTAAGAGCATGGGTTGCTCATCCAGTGATTGGACTTGAGTTCAATCCCCAGCACCCAGATGGTGGCTCATTACCAGCGTTAACTGTAGCCCCAGAGGGATCCAATGTCCTTTTGTACAGTATACAAACATAATGCAGGTAAAACACCCCTACCCATAAAAATAAAATAAAAATTTAAAAAGAAAGAAAGAACATCCTTTTTTAATAGGCCAGAGCAGGTTTAAAGAATATGCTTGAGGTTGGGGATTTAGCTCAGAGGTAGAGCACTTGTTAAGCGCAGCTTAAGGCCCTGGGTTTCGGGTCCTCAGCTCGAAAAAAAAAGAAAAAAAAAAAAAAGAATGTGCTGGGTTTTCTTCCTGAGGAGATGCTGTCAGAGGAGAAATGTAGTAGAAACGGATCCGTGGTATTTTTCAGAGGAGAAAGAGCCTAAGACAGCCCTCCCTGGGACACAAACTTCCCAAGCATCTCTCTTCATGTAATTCAGAAGGTGAAGGTGATGTGCCTCCCATGGGAGCGCCTCCGAGGATGTCACACTGAGAGTCGAGAATGGGATGCAGCGCTGTCTTACTTGCAAGCTAATAGGTTCTATTGTTCCTGTTTCACAGATACTGGAAGAAAATACCAGTCTCCCAGGACAGACAAGAAATGCAGCTTGTGAATCACAGCCACAGCAGAAGGCTGGATATCAGCATGCCTTGTGCTGCCAGCATTCCTGAGGGAGACCGGAAGAGCCGTGATGACTGCACTCCCTAACGAAGCCAACGCTTTTTTATATGGTACAGAAAAAGTGGCTGCTCTTTACTTCACTGGGAACCAGTCTCCATTGTGAGCCTGTTACTATTACAAACTAAACCTTCCAGCATTAGACCAGACCAGACAACAAATGGTACCCTGCACGCAAAGCTTACGGAAATACCTGAGCCCTGTGGGGAAATACCTGAGCCCTGTCAGGAAGTCTCTCTCCCAACAGAGTGAAATGAGACGTTAGTTGAGTAAAGCAGTGAAGGTCAGTCAAACTAAGGTCACAACCTAATCTAGGACAGGCACTAATTACTTCATTCAGTCAGGTTTACTGGCATCCACAGAGTGGCTAAGAGCAGGCAGAGGGACCTGGTTTAAGACCTTGAAACAGTCACTGCGCATGCGCGGCTGTGAGGTCAAAGGTTTATATGCAGATGAGATAGCTCTACCTAGGTGGACCGGGTATCCGCACAGACGCCTCAGAGATAGCTGTGATCTCTCTGAACCTGAGTGTCTTCCAGATGACGGGAGCAGAAACAAGAGAGAGATTTGCCCGGCAGGAATTAAACCCCTAACTGCCTGTTAGTAGTTCTGCCTGAAGTAACACTGGCTGTTTGGACTTCTTACGTGGAAGGAGAGCTGGATCATCGCCTCTAAACAGGATGCTTAATGGCACTGCAGCACAGCTCTGCCAGTGCTTCAGTAGGGATTGCGATCTTAGAACAAAATGAGGTAAGTGACAGGAAGTGACCAGTCCATGACTGTAGTGTGTAAAATTTGGCCCAGTGCCTAGGAGTTAGGTTTTCTCTTCGCTATCTCGCCTGTCACAGCAACAGGATTTTTTTAAATATATATGATCATCATTAGGTTTGAGAATGATATTTTAGGAGAGCAGTGAGAGGAATCAGCAGGAAAGGCATGCCACCATGCTTGATGATGTAAATTCCATCCTTAGAACCCACAGAGTAGAAACGGAGAACCAACTCCCATAAGCTGTTCTCTGACTTCCGCACCCGCTGGGGTGCGTGCTACAGCCAAGTTTGAAGGTCGAGGTGTGCTAAGAGATTGGAGCACTGTCAGATGTTCCCAGATTCTTCCCATGTGAACCTCTGGAGTTTGGAGAGGCAACGCCTATGAATTAACATCCGTTCTCTGGGTTTTCACACAGTAATGCCTGCTGAGAGGCAGTAATGGAGCCAAGCCTCCCAGACGTGGGATGCATTCAATACCTGAGAGGACGGGCAACTGAGCAGAAGTTATGATAACCACGCTGATGAATGTCTTGGGTTATTTTTGCCTGCCTGTTGCCATGGTAACAAAGGAAGAGCAAGTAGGCTATAAAATCATTGATGTTTCTCCCGTAAAGACTTTCTGAAACTTTCTATTTGTTATCATGGATACCCAGTTTACCTCCTGAACATTTTCTAAACATCTGTCTCTTCGTGTTAGGATTTTATGATTCCTTCCTCAAATTTCAGGGAACATATCACCTATAAAGGGCAAAATTGTTTTTATGGTTCCACGGACTGAGTGTACTCAAAAGTTTTAAAAATAGGTTACGACACAAAAGAAGGAAAATGTGGTACATCCAGATTGTGAAGTTTTGCTCAGATTCCATAGTGGACAAATTTGTAATATTTTAAATAAAGCCTGAATAGTCCTGACTCTTCTGGACCAGAAAGAATATTAAGTAAATTCTACCAGAAAGAGAGAGAGAGAGAGAGAGAGAGAGAGAGAGAGAGAGAGAGAGAGAGAGAGAGAGATCACTACCCACACCAATGATTCTGCTTATGTTGTGTCCATTGTAAACCAGTGTTGATCCAGTGGCTTCATCAACTGCACCTTTTTTTTTTAATATCACTAAATGATAATGGTAGCCAATCATTTTATACATTCAAAATGTTTATTAATAAAGGAAAAAAAGAAAAGGCTAGAGCTAGAGTGTGTGCAATATCTGATGTTTTATTTTTAGCTAAAGAAACGAGGATATATAGATTCTATGTATATTTTAAGAAGACATTTGAGAGTTCAAAAGACTTTTCTTTTCATTGAAAAAGGTTTTCTACTTTTCCTTGACAGTTTCATACACATATGTGATGTGTTCTGATTGCTTCTCCCTACCCTCGCTCATCTCCTTCCCATCCCTACCAACCCTCCCACCCTGTCATCTCTCCCTGTCCCTTTAATGCCTTTGGGTTTTGTCTTGTGATCCATTCAGCTTAACCAGGGCCATCATTATGACCACAGGGTTGGAACTCTCCACTGAAGCCTGGTGTGGACACCAGTGAATACACAACCGCAGGCGGTGACACCCCCTTTCCCTGTATCTACCATAGCAAATGGCTCAAGATTGAAGGATGGGGCTCCTTAGCCCTCCTCCCACCATGCCTCACAGTTGACAGGCCAACTAATTCTTTACTAGGACATTAGCATCTGTCAGGATTCACCCTAAGTGATATTCATATATGTTAAGCCTTGCAACAAGACAGAGAGAAAGGGATTCAAAAAAAAAAAAGACAAAAAACAAACAAAAAAAAACACTTGATACAAATTAAATATTTCACTTGAGATTAAGTTTGAAGGGAGCAACACCAATTTCTCAAGCAACAGGCTATGCTTCACAAATGAGAAAACTAGGGAAACAGAGGAGTTTCTTGGGGTTGGGAAAGAAAGGAAATAGCCTGTGTTAGAATGAGGGTCAGGGGCTGGCAAAGAGGCTTCTGGTAGGAACAAACAGACGTTTTAATCAATGTAGCAATAGCCACTATGCAAAACTAGCTACAAACGCTACAAAGTGTCAAATAGTAAAATTTCATTTCTTAAGCAAAATAATCTCAAGGCATGAGTTTGGCCCCGTGGGCAGCTGTTCCCCACGTGTCACAGACAGCCAGACTCATCCCAGCTGGTGGCTCCAACATTTTTAAGCACATTGATTCAAAGCTGAAGTGCTCATTAATTTCCTGTTATTGCTGTTAACAAATTGGCATTGACTTAATGGTGTGAAGCAATATGAATATATTACCCATATATTTGTAGATAAGACACACCACTGTGGTCAATAATTAGGGTCACCAATGAATACTGGGCTGTATTTTGTGGTGTGGGTTCCGGGAAAGAGTCCATTTCTCCTCCTCCTGCACATTGCAAAGTCTTCCTGCTTTCTTGGGCTAATGAACATCTTATAACTTTTTTTTCTTCTTTTTTCTTTCCGGAGCTGGGGACCAAACCCAGGGCCTTGCACTTGCTAGGCAAGCGCTCTACCACTGAGCTAAATCCCCAACCCATCTTATAACTTTAAACTAGCACTTCAGGGCAGCTTTTCGCAGGGGCCATTTCTCTGGTTCTCTCTTTTCCCTCTCTCTTCTCCACCAAAGGACTCTGCTTCACCCAGATGATTCAGGATCTTCTCCCCAGCTCGGTATAGCTCATCTGCAAATGTGATTCTCCTTTGCTATGTAGCGTGACAGGATTCTGAGGATCAGGATGCAGACTCTGTCTGAGGGTCCAAACCCTACTTGCTATAAGCTCGTATGTGGAGAGAGTGTGATGAGAGTCGCTGCAAACCACTATATGGAGAAAGATGATGAGTCAGCTGTACTTGGCATTTATGGACCATGTCTGCCTAGGGTGTGCACCTCTCCTGTTCAGAGCCTGCCCCAACCCGCAGGGCAGTTGACCAGGGTCTGGGGTCCACCTAGGAGAGAATGGAGGACAAGAGACGCAAAGAATGGACAGCAAGTCAAGAGGTCTGATCAAGCTGACAATTTTTAATTTTTCTCAGGCAGAAGATATACTGGTAGAAGCAAGATGTGGGGAGGGGTTGAAAGAGTGTACCCCCAAACAGGGGACGTGTCTCTCGCTCCAATCGTGGGATGGGGTGCCCCCAAGAACCACAAGTAGCCATACTTGATGTAAAAGCACGAGGTACCTTTATTAACGAGATCCCGGGTCTTAGCGGGATCCCGGGTCAACACGTATCTCACACAGGAGACAGAGGAATCGACGAGCTTCCAAAACTCGGGGGTTTATATCAGGGAGGTTAGGGGCATTCGCGCGTTACACATGATTGGTCAATTCAAATGGTGCGCAGTTACTTTCAGCGCGAAATTACATCCGCAAGGAGTACGTGCTCTCTAGCAGCTCGGCAGGCAGGGAGGGTGGCTCATCTCACTCAGGGGGGTGAAGGAAGGGGAGGGGGTGGCTACAGATGATCAATGTCCTTGGGGCTGATAGCTGGTTTGGCAAGTCCTATCTCTGGCTTTCCTCAGGCAGGTCCGCCCTGCACATCGGACTCTGACAACATAACCTTTTAAAACTCTAGTTCTACATTCCGTCTTCTTTTCTTGTTAATAGTTCTAATTTTAGAACTGCATGGAGAACTCATTTCATCTAGCATAACAGCTTGGTATTGTTGTCTTTAACATGAGGGTTCTAATCTGGACACTATTCAAGCCTCATACACCAAGCTGTCATGACTGGCTTTTAGAACTTCTAAACTTATACAGATCAGTGATCCTGAGGCACAGTCCCAAGAAGTGTTAAGAGTACTAACATATGCAATGTTACATCATTGTAGTAAATCAAGCCTATCCCACACCTATCTTGATAGAACCCAGGACAAACATGACTGAATTTCCCTCTAGGTCCCAGCTCTCAGCCCCA
>NC_046168.1:64631968-64721968 GCF_011064425.1 Rattus rattus
CAGGAAACCCATCTGCCCAGATGTATTGAAAACGGGTGCACTTCAAATTGGGTGGAAGCCTTCCACCCGAAAGTGCACCCAACTTAAACCTTAGACCATGGCACAATACACAGTACGAGAAGCACAATGTACAAACACACATACATACACATACACAGGCAGCTTTCCCAACACTCACACCAACGTACCTCCAAGGGGCATTGTTCCAGGGGGTCACGCCCGATCCCGGACGAGCCCCTAAATGAAAGAGCGTGCCCCAAACGGGGACGTGTCTCTCGCTCCAATCGTGGGATGGGGTGCCCCAAGAACACAAGTAGCCATTCTTGATGTAACAGCAAGAGGTAGCTTTTATTAACGAGATCCCGGTCTTAAAGGGATCCCGGTCGACACGTATCTCACACAGGAGACAGAGAATCGACCCGAGCTTCCAAACTCGGGGTTTATATAGGGAGGTTAGGGGCATTCTCGCGTTACACATGATTGGTCAATTCAAATGGTGCACAGTTACTTTCGGCGCGAAATTACATCAGCAAGGAGTACGTGCTCTCTAGCAGCTCGGCAGGCAGGTAGGGTGGCTCATCTCACTCAGGGGGATGACACACTTCTGGGGAGTGGAGGAAGGGGAGGGAGTGGCTACAGATGGTCAATGTCCTCGGGGCTGATAGCTGGTCCGGCAGGTCCTATCTCTAACACCCCTCTCAGGCACGTCCGGACCTTGTTTATGACTAACTTCTTGAAATTTTAATTCCTCAGGGTTAGGTAACCACCAAAGAATGGGCCTGACTCAGTGGCCAGGATATTGGCTGGGTAAATCGGTCAGCAGGAAGAACAGTGGGGTGGGTTGCTTAGTGACCTGACCACCAGATTTATTCTACTGAGTTCAAGCAGAACTGCAGCTGCAGGCGTGGGTAAGGCTGAAATATGATGGCCTTTGGTCTAATATAAGCTAAAATACAATTGCTTTTTAACATGAAGGCTGCTTCCACCATCTTGAGGCTGCTCCCAAGAGCCTACCTGTGAAACTCGGCTACACAGCCACATTAAGGCAGTCTGCCTGTACCCAGGAAGGGGAAATGGGTCAGAGCAAGAATAATTTGAGCCATGGAGTTTCTATTCCACCCCGAGCACTTTATACTTCCTGCCCTGCATGCTCTTAGCTCCTCTCCCTTCTGAAAGCCTGGCTGTCTCTTCAGATGTACACAATTTCCACCTAGTAATTACACCATTTCTGTACTCTGTCTAAGTCAGGGGAGCATGAGCATTTGTGTGCTTGTCCTCCCGGCCGCCTACGACATCTGTTTGCTCTTACTAGAAGCATCTTTTCCAGCCCCAGACCCTCATTCTAACAGGGGCCATTTCCTCTCTTTCCCCACCCCAAGAAACTCCTCTGATCTCCACCCCGAATGCAGAGCAATGTCTTCCTGGAGTTCCCTTCACGTCAACCTACTGCAATACCTACTGATTCTGCGTTTACTCTAAATTTAATTATTTTAATTAGCTAAAAATACAATGTGTGCGTAAACAGATATGCTTAAGTAGCCTTGTGTTACTCATGGTGCTTATAACCTATAAAGTTAATACGGGGCTGGGTTCCTACAGCCTCCCCAGCTATTACGTTTTAATAAATTATTGCACATCTTTCCAAGGACTATAAAAATGAACACCTGCCTCCAACCGGGAAGGCACTGACGCCTAAAGAATGATTCACACAAGCTCATTTTGGTGAGTCTAGCAGGGGTTATTATGGACTACTATGGGACAGCTATGTTTCCCCAAACTCACCAACTTCCCAACTGCGCAATCTTGTTTTATATGGCTCTATGTCTATAAAATTAGTGTAAGCCTGGACTTAGAGTTCTACTTCATGTCAAGGCTACAAACGGCTCAGATAACATACGTCATGAACAAAATCAGTGGAGTTCTATGTTTACACACACTCCACCCTTGCCCGTGTCGGGTTATGCCAGCATTGCCAAAATCTGTCCAACAATGAAAAGAATATGCTGAAGTTGGGCACATAGGACAGGTAAATGGCAGTTTGGGTGGGTTTCAAGGGTTCTGGGTAGGAATCAAAGGACCAGTCTCACTGCAACAACTGATCTACAACTCTGGTTTCTTTGTTTAAAGACCCTTTGTGTAATGGGTAGTGTTGATTCATTAGCGGTGAGCTCATTCTATGGAGGATGTCAGAAGATGACTCTGTGTAATATGGTGTTCTTGCTTGCTTTCTATCGCTGTGATAAACATTATGACCAAAAACAACTGGAACAGAAAAAGGCTTTATTTAGCCTATAGGCTAGAATTTACCACTGAAGGAAGCCAAGGCAGGAACTCAAGGCTGGAACTTGGAGGCAGGGCTGAAGCAAAGACAATGAAGGAATACTGTTTACTGCCTTGCTCTCATGGCCTGCTTAGCTTGCTCTCTTAAATAGCCCAGGGTCACCTGCCCAGATATGTCACTATCCCTGGTAGTCTGGACCCTCCCACAATGATCATTTAATCAAGAAAACACCTCAAAAAATGCCCATGGGACAATCTGATGGAGGAAATTTCTCAACTGAAACTCCTTCTCCCTGGATATATGTAGGTTTGTGTCAAGGAGACAAGGGCCAAGTAGCACACGTAAGCTCAGTAGATCAAAGAAATGACTCTGTTTCCAGAATGAGAATGAAGAAGACCTTCAGGGAGTCGCAAAAACAATGACCAAAGAGCTGAGAAGTCCTGAGGAAGAACTGACCACACACGGGAAGAATCCAGCCCCACTCCAGTCATGGGGCTCCCTGGTGCAGGGAGAAGAGACAGAAATCCTGCCTAAATGTTAAACTGGGTAGCCCCGAAGAAAAGAAACTGGTAGGCAAACACTCAGGACAAGGACCCGCCTCGCAGGGATGATAACAAGGTCAAGGCAATATTACCTTTAGATAGCAACGAAGAAAAATAAATAAGCAAGAATAAACACAGTCTCCAAGAACTCTGGAATATAAACAAGAAACTAAACTTAAGAAGCCGTGAGATTGGAGTCATACCCCTCCCCCACACCAGGCATCCCTACTTCCTCCCCCGCACCCGCACCCGTGCCAGTAGCTGTAAGCTGTGGAGAGCTAGTTTCAGCATCCTTATCACACTTCCTAAGAGTTCCTTTCAATGGCTTCCTGTTTAGGCTGTTACTTTGACGGGGTTTGGGGGAGGGGCTTCCAAGTTCCTCTTTCTCAACTGTGTATCTGCAATCATGGACACCCCTGCAAAAGTATCTTCCTTGCTCTTTACAAATGTCCACGGAGTGACAGATCATGGGCTTCCACGTTGTTTCTGGTGACAGCACAGACCCGCAAACATGGCTTTTGTCCACAGTAGGACCCACAGACCCAGACAAGGTCCTCAGAGGATGCTTGGACTCCAGACATCAAGATAGCCTCAGCCCAGGCCATTCACATCAATATGGCCCTGGCATCGGTGTGCCCCATGAACATCAACATGGTTCCAAGCTGCAGAATAGACCACAGATATCCATGTGGCCTTTGGTGCTAACACAGGTCATGGACATCAACATAGACCCTGGCTACAATAGAATCATGGACCCAGACATGTCCTTTGGAGGCAGCATAGACCCGGACATCGCTATGGCCTCAGGTTGGCAGTGCAGGCCACTCAGATCAGTACGGCCCCAGAGGCAGGATGGCCCATGGATATAAGCCTGGCTTTAGGCTTCTTCAGCACGGACCGCAGACATCCACATCGCCTTCAGCACGGACCACAGACATCCGCATCGCCTTCAGCATGGACCACAGACATCCGCATCACCGTCAGCACGGACCGCAGACATCCGCATCGACTTCAGTGGTAAAACAGATCACAGACATCATCACAGGCTCTGACTGAGGTAGGATCGTGAGTCCAGACGTGGTCTCGGTGGCAGCACCAGAGAAGAATGATTCCGTTCTATTTAAGGGATGGGCCACTGAGCGTTTGACCATGCTCCAGTGAGTATGTGGATAATACAAATAGACTGGGGGGGTGAAAATTAGACTTGGGTGTTTGTTTGTTTTTCCTCTTTTTGGGGGGTATGGGGGTGGCAGAGAGGGTGGGGTGGGATGTCACAAGGGGACAGACATGGAAGGACTGGGAAATGAGTGTGACCAGGGTGCATGATATAAAATTAAAAAAAAAAAAAACCAACAAGAATATGTTGAAAAAATTTTAAAGAAGCACGATTAAGACTAAAAACATAGAAAACATTCCTTAGAATTTTAGCAGAAAAATCTCCCAAATCTAGGCAAAGAAACGGATATCCAAATGCAAGATCCAGCAAGAAACCCAAATACATGTGTGCAGAAAGGGATACTCTCGTGGCACACGGTAGTCAAGATGTTAAATATGTAAAACAGAGACACAACCTTCAACTTTATAAGAATTATAAATAAGCTTGTTAAATCATTCTGGACAATGCCAGCATTTGGATTTAAAAAAAAATAAGTGAACATCTTATTGACAGCGACTAAGTGAATTTGTGGCATTTTTATCACACAATAGATTCCATCCACCCACTATAATTTTCTGAGTTGCCCTACATGTGAATGCATGGTTTTAAGGCTGTCTGTGCTGTGTGCTGCTCCTGTGAGTTTGCTCTGAAAGTACATTAAACTCTCTTTTTCAAAAAAGGTTGCAAGGGGAAAACACCAATTGATCTGCAGAGGCACCGGGTAAGAGCGGTATCAGGGCATGATCATCCTAAAAGCCAGGAGAGTTTGGAACACTGTGTTCCAAGGCTTAAAAGTGCATAGCTGTCGTCCAAGACTGCTGTGTCCAGAAAAGCTATCTTTTACAATTGGTGGAGAAGGAAGGGCACCTCAACGCAACTGTAAACTGAGGCCGTTCGTGACCCCCAAAGCAGCACTGCGGAAGATGCTTAAAGGAGCACTATACAGAGAGGATAAAGGAAGCGTCTGCATGAAAGCGCAGAAAGGAATAAATGTAATGAGAGAAAAGAATAGATAAGCAAAGAGAACTGGAAAGGAGCCTCCTGCTGCCTGCCATGCAGCAAAGCCTGAATACTGCCAGGAGAGGGGAACAAGAAGAAAGCATCAGGACCTGGAAATGACTGACAGTGACTTGTAGTGAGGACAAGCAGTGCTCTCCTGCATCCCCATGGATCTGCAAGAAAAGGGATCTGTGACTTGGTTGTGCAATGCAAAGCAGGCAGCCTTGAAGTCATATACACATAAACAACATAAATGGACTCAGCAGGTTCTAGTTATGTGTGTGTATATAATTAAGATATAATATATAATGTATGATGTATGATAGATGACACATGATATAGTAAATATATAATATATAACATATAATTAGTATATAGTTTGTAATATATAATATAGGATACATGATTAATGTATAATATACAGTATATACTCTATAATATTTATTATATAATATATAGCATTATATAATATGTATATAGTGTATATAGTATATAATGTATAATGTATATAAAGCAGTATATAATGAATAATGTGTAATAAATAATATATAAAATATATTATACATTATAGCATGTATTATAGTACTTTATACTATATATTATATATACTATATAGTATATATTACATATATTATAAAATATAATATGTAATGTATAATATATATTTGTGTGTATGTACATATATATACCTACATATACATATATATTTGTACATATGCATACTATATGTAACATTATAATCAAAGAAAAGAAGGCTACCAACTTGAGAGTGGGGGCATGGAGGGATTCAAGGTAGGGTAACTAGGAGAGCTGGAGGGAGGAAAGACAGGAAGTGATGTAATTCTACTTCAATTAAAAACATCTTTTAAAAAAGAAGTGATGAACGTGGGAAGGCAAGGGGGAAATCTCAGTCAACAACAGACTGCAAATAGAAACAGAAATCTCAAAAGCAAGATTTATAAGAAAATAACAGACTACAACCTACAGGAAGAGGAACACTCCTATTTCCTAGTCATTTCGCATCTATAAACAAAATAAAAGAAAAAAAAATCCCAGGAGCTAGAGAGAGGCTCCACAGTTAATAACCCTTGACACTCCTGCTTTGGGTTCCTCCATGGTGGACACCCGTAAATGAAAGGGCACCTTTCCTCCCAACAAAACCAAACCAGGGCAAAGGTTAGGGGTAGCAATCCCTCACTTTCAGAGAGAGGGAAGGGGGGGGAGGGAGGAGGAGGAGGGGGGGGGGAGGGAAGGAGGAGAGAGGAGGAGAGGGAAGGAGGGATAGGAAGAGACACTGTGTTTATATTCCATCTTTTTGGTGTTGATTGATTTATAGAAATACCCAAACACTATTTGAAGCCGAGGCGGGTAAATAAAATAGTTGGTCAAAATGGTTAAATACTTTTTCTTTTGCCAAAAATAAACTGTAAATATATATTGTTTAATAAAAAAAATCAATCTGAGTTTTGTGCAGTTCACAAATGGTTTCTGAGAGGCAATTTCAAAGTAAATGTTTCTCAAATGTGACTGCCTCATTAGTAAACATGTAACACTTGATCAAAGAAATGTGCGACTTGCATGCTCGAACTCGGTATGCATGCTGCATTTTTATGTGCACCAGATTCTTTTATGTAGAGAGAAGCGTTTATGAGTCACCTCAGTTAGGGCTTTTGTGCTTGTTCCTTCCATCTCCCCCAACCCAGCCCCTTATTTTCTCTTCCTTTTTTACTCTTAACTTTCCCTCATGTGTGTCCCTCACATGCGTCCCTCACATGTGTGTCCCTTATGTGTGACTCTAGTATGTGTCATTATTTTATTTCTGTCTACATCCTAAACTTGTCTCCTTGGATAAGCTTCAGCTGGTCACCTGTTTATCTTTTCATTTGAATACCCATGACTACCAACTTTATTATTCTTAAATACGTTTTGGTGTTTGGGGCACTGGAGACTGAACGCGGAGCTAGCCACTCTCTCGCTACCACTGACACATCCCATTCTTTTATTTTGTTTTGTTTTGTTTTGTTTTTCAAGAAAGGGTTTCTCTGCAGAGCCCTCCCTGTCCTGGAACTCACTCTGTAGACCAGGCTAACCTCAGGCTCACAGAGATCCTCCTGCCTCTGCCTCCCTGCTGGCTTCCTGCCTAAGGACTAGTTCTTATAGTACCAGAAGGTGCCACACGAGCTTCCAAGGAAGGGAAGTAAGCACTAGTCCTAGACAGCTATTGATGTCTCTGAACTATAACAGTGATCAGCACGGTGCATTGATCCCAAGAGTACAGTAGTAGCATGCATACCTTGTCAGTGACCAACAGCTCTCTAATTGGACATAAGACACACTCAACAAGAGGAAAACCATCACTAGCCAACAACTGGGGTTAGTGAGGCCATGTATCTTGGATGAGAACCTACTAAATGAGCACGATTCTTAACTACTAGGTTTGAGATATTTATTCCTATGTAACAGATAAGTATACCTCTCACTTCCCATCAAAGAAACTTGTTGCAACAAAGGTGAAGCATTTTGGAAAGTACAACTGTCCAAAATGCAACGAACAAGGGGGTCTTGTGTGCCCAGCCCCAATGGATACATCCACACCTCAAGTCTCAGATAACATCACAGAAGAGGGGACAGAGAGGTTGTAAGTGCCAGGAGAACAGTATGTCTGCCATGAGACTGCCTCCCCTAGAAACATTAGAGAAGCTACACTCATCAAATCTCACCAAAATGGCTGCCTGAACAAGACCTGAACAAGAGTAACAGCAATAGACAGGTCAACATTGAAGTAGAAAATCTCATAGGGCCCCAACCACTGACAAAGAGCTACAGGCAACTGATTAATGCTGAAAACTGGAGAAAATAGCCTTTCCTGGGCAAAAGTCCCGAATTGGCCACGCAATACTAAGGGGTGAAGTCTGAGATCATATACATACAAGTAACACTTCTAACTGAGCGATCGGGGTTTATGTATTTAGGAAGTGTGAGTGTGTGTGGGATGAGGAAAAGTAACAATTAAAGAAAAAGAGGTCAGATATATAATTGTGAGAGAAAGGAGGAGGTCTGTGGAAGGTCTGTGTGAGAGAGGAAAGAGAAAGAGGAAATGATGTAATTATATTTTAATTTCAATTTTAAAAAAAGACAACCGTTTTAACCTGGGGGGTGGATATACACAGTAACCTGACTCAGCAGGTAAAAGGGCTTGCCACCAAGCCTGACCAAAGGAGAAAAACAATTGCCACACGTTGTCCTCTGACCTCCACATACGTACAGTAGCACATGCCTGCCCATACACATAAACATGCACGAAGAAAATAAATAAAATTTTTATTTTAAAGTCCATGCAGCCTTTCCTTTTAGAAAATGAGACCACAAAACTTCACACAGAGCAAGGTGTCAGTCTCATCCCCTGGCCCAGAAATCTTCCACCCTGTGTCTTCTACACTATGGCTTCCATCACCATGGCTTCCATCACCATGGCTTCTCTCACTATGGCTTCCATCACTATGGCTTCCATCACTATGGCTTCTACACTATGGCTTCCATCACTATCGCTTCTACACTATGGCTTCCATCACCATGGCTTCCATCACTATGGCTTCCATCACTATGGCTTCCATCACTATGGCTTCCATCACTATGGCTTCCATCACTCTGGCTTCCATCCCCATGGCTTCCATCACTATGGCTTCCATCACTATGGCTTCTACACTATGGCTTCCATCACTATGGCTTCCATCACTATGGCTTCTACACTATGGCTTCCATCACTATGGCTTCCATCACCATGGCTTCTCTCACTATGGCTTCCATCACTATAGATTCCATCACTATCGCTTCCAACCTATGGCTTCCATCACTATGGCTTCCATCACCATGGCTTCCATCACTATAGCTTCCATTGCTATGGCTTCTACACTATGGCTTCCATCACCATGGCTTCCATCACCATGGCTTCCATCACCATGGCTTCCATCACTATGGCTTCCATCACTTATGGCTTCCATCACCATGGCTTCCATCACCATGGCTTCCATCACTATGGCTTCCATCACTATGGCTTCCATCACTATGGCTTCCATCACTATGGCTTCCACCTATGGCTTCCATCACTATGGCTTCCATCACTATGGCTTCTACACTATGGCTTCCATCACCATGGCTTCCATCACCATGGCTTCCATCACTATGGCTTCCATCACCATGGCTTCCATCACCATGGCTTCCATCACTATGGCTTCCACCCTATGGCTCATAGAGTGAATTCTTTAACACATTGAATTTCACACATGAATATTTGAGTATGGAGTAAGAAAAGTAACGCTTTGATTTGAAGACAGTCTAAGGTGATTCTGTGGTCCCTGCCTCTGTCTATTAGATTGAGGGAGCCACTCCCAATGTGTCCTGAAGCTCAATCCTGGGGAGTGGCCAGGCTAAATGCACTCTCCCACTAGATCCTGTGAGATGCCTACATCTGGGTGCCCTGTCTCCTTTTGATACATCTTTCTCACTGGGCTTGGTCCAGCTTGAGGACTGTCTGAAATGTGCCTAGTATCTTTGTTAGAGGGAGCATCCCCTGACTCCTAAACAAGCAAAGGTTGGTGGGGTGAGATCTCCAGGGATCTGTCTCAATGGCAGAACTGTCCTCACAGACTGCTGATGTCCTTTTTATTGGGGAATTGAGACCATTTTTATCTTTCAATACCAATGATTGTTAATTTATGTGTTTTTGTTGTTGTTCCTGTTGATTCCTGTTTTTTTGTTGTTTTGCTCTATTTGCATCCGTGTGGGTGTGTTTGTGTGTGTGTGTGTGTGTGTGTGTGTGTGTGTATGTGTAGTACATGTATGTGGTATTTATGTGGAATGTATAATGTATGTACATGTGTGTATGCACTTGTTTTTGTGTGTACATTCACATATGTGTGCTCATTTAGAGACTAGGGTTCAACCCAAAACCTACTTTCTATTACTACCACGTGATCTCTTTAAAAAAAAAAAAAAAAAAAAAAAAAAAACAGGGTCTCTTGTTGCACCTGGAGCTCACCATTCAGTCAGAATAACTAGCCAGTGACTAGACTGGATCTGCTTGTCTCCCACACCGACACTGGAGTTACACTGTGTGCCCCCCTTCCTGGCTTCTACATGGCTGCTTCAGATCCAAATTCAGGTCCTCATTCTTCAGCAACGAGTACTTTACCCCTTGATCACTAACTGAGAAAATTCCTAACAGCTGGGTCTCATGGAGGCATTTCCTCAAGGGAAGCTCCTTTCTCTGTGATAACTCCAGCTTGTGTCAAGTTGACACACAAAAGCAGCCAGTATACGATCTAAAAGAGCTGATCTTGCAGAAGCCTAGAATAGAGGGAAAGTGACCAGAGACTAGGGAGAGAGAGCAGGGAGGTGGGAAAATGTGCCCAAAAGTGAACAGTGGAGAGAAATCAGCAGAGCAAGCATGGCCAACTCTAGACCATTCTGTACCACGTGATGAAAGGTCCAAGAAGTTTAGTATGTTCTCCACATAAAGAAATAATCAACATTTAAGATGCCATACAGGCTAATTGTCCTGAGATGTACATTGAGTCATATGTACACATAATATAAAGATTGTGTATATAAGAAATAAATAAATAAATCAATCAAATCAAATCAAGCAGGGCAGCACGTGTCTGTCATGTCAGGACTTAGGAGAGTGGGGGAGAAAGTCAAAGCCAGCCTGAACTACTTACAAGGACCTTTTTCAAAAAAAAAGTAAAGAAGACAGTAAAACATTTGATACTAAGTTAACAAAAATTAAGGCTGCTCTATACTCTGTACAGGCAAAAAGATATACACACAGATACAGAGGAGTAGGAAGGAGGGCAGTGTAGACCTTGATTCAGGCAAGAGTTGAAGGAACTCGAGATAACTAGAGGCAGGTAGAAAATATAGAGACTTGGGGCGACCTTTGTTTTCAGGGTCAGGCAGCTGAGTGCGAAGCTTTCTGAATTAAAGACTTCTGTTGCTTCTCTGCTCAAAGCCAGGGCACAGAAGCTCAACACTTTCTGGGCTCCTGAGCCAACAAGGTCTGGATTGATGGCTGAGATCGAAGGCAAGACTTCTTCAGGATGAATTGGAGACTGGAAGCCATGCCTGTTAGATGAAGCATTGCCTGTATCTGACAGGTGTACGTCAGAACAACCATCCTGAAGGAGAGCTGTCAACGCTAGGCAGCTAATCATTCGCAGGCTCATTACAGCTCTTCTCTCTTCTCACCTACGTGAACCTACATCACTGTAGTGGCGCCGGAGTCACATCAACTCACCTCTTCCTTGCAAGGGATCTATCAGCCAGAGGAGCTGTCTCTGTCATCTACATCCCCACAGATACCCAGGCAGCAACTTCCTTTAGTACTGGAGACGAGGTATTCTTTCCAAGGATGTTTACAGTACAGAGAAGTCTGAAGTCAGAGAAGACTGAAGACAGCATGCTGTAGTTTTACATGACTTCCCGTGGTCTGGTCTTCATTTTTAACCACTTCACAAAGTGGAATAGCCAGGAAGTGGTAGATTTTAAAAATGATGTTCATGACTATTTCCAAATTACCTTTGATGAGGTCTAAGACAATTTCCCACAAAGTACTTAACAATTCTCAACCACATCTTATTATGCTTTAGTAATTTTGGTCTCTTAACAGCTATAACATAAAATGCACATAGTGGGTGTACTGGCTGGGTTATTTTGTGTCAACTTGACACAAGCTGGAATTATCACAGAGAAAGGAGCCTCAGTTGAGGAAATGCCTCTGTGAGATCCAGCTGTAAGGCATTTTCTCAATTAGTGACAAGGAGGGAGGACCCAGCCCATTGTGGGTGGTGCTATCTCTGGGCTGGTGGTCTAGGGTTCTATAAGGAAAAAAGCTGAGCAAGTCAGGGGAAGTAAGCCAGTAAGTAACATCTCTCCATGGCCTCTGCATCAGCTCCTGCTTCCTGACCTGCTTGAGTTCCTGTCCTGACTTCCTTTGGTGATGAACAGCCACATGGAAGTGTAAGCTGAATAAACCCTTTCCTCCCCAACTTGCTTTTTGGTCATGATGTTTGTGCAGGAATAGAAACCCTGACTAAGATAGTGGGTGTTGTCTGAAAGAATGAATGAAATACAAAAAGGGAAATTCAAATGTACCTTCATGTCGGAGCTTCAACTGTAATGTCCCCCAAATGAAGACTTCTGTCTAAAATGTCAATCGTAATTGATAAGGAGAGAATGACCACTCTGGTGCCCCATAGTGAGAGTGTGCATATAGACGTTTGGGGAAAGTGAAATAAGGACATTTATTTATTAATTCACAATTGGAGGGACAATGTGCCCTGAGAGTATCAAAGAGCAGGGCTCACTTCAAGGACAGCAAAATGAATGGTCCTTTAATTCCAGCCTACATAACCACAAAAGTCTTTATATATGGAGAGATACATGAGACTGACACATTGAGAGACTTATTAAGAAATTGATTCACGTGACTATAGAGGTCAAGAAGTCCCGGGACGATACCTCAGCTGTCCCAGAGTTAATCTCGATTCATGAAATACTAGCTTAAGTGGGAGGTATGAAATACTGGTTTCAAAGAAATTACTGTAGCCAAATAAAGTATAGAGTAGTCTAAAAGTTTCTGTCTCCTTTAATTTTTTAAATCTTTTTATTACAGTTATTTTTTATGTGTGTGCACATTGCCTGGGCCATAGCACAGCAGAAGAATTCAGAGGACAGCTTCTCAAAGTTTGCTCCTTTCACTGTGTAAGGCTGGGGGTGGAACCAGGGTTGCCAGCCTTGATCACCAGATTTGGCAGCAAGCACCTTTACCCACTGAGACGTCTTAGGGACCTCATGGCCCTTCTCTATAATGCAACAAACTTGACTGACAAAAGCTAATTGCAACCACTACGAGGGAAAAGACAGGATTTCTATATTCACATAGGTCAAAAATTGGGACAAAATATGGGGGAATATGAAGTTTGAACACTTTAACAAGGAAGTATGAGACCAGCCAGCAAGTGTGACAATGAGGACAATATTCTACATTGTCCTTTGTCCCATGTTGGCCTCGGAGCCTTTGATTCTCACTTTCCTTATCTGGCACTGATAAAATCCTTTCAATTCCTTGAGAACTGAATGACCCCCAAATGCTTCTCTCCAACCACCCTAGAGTCACAGGGCAGCCTGTCTGTGTCTCTGTGTGGGTTCCAGCATGCTGAGTTTCTCTGGCTTGATGGTAGACATTTCCAAACCCAGGACAAACTCGGCTTGTTTTAATTTCGCATTTGAGGCTTGATCCTCTCATTTGAACACTGCTAAATCGTCTAAGAAAGCTCGACTAGCATTCCCATCTTTAAGCTTTGCAATGAAGGGTAGCACTCATTGCCCAACAGGTGCTCAGTGGATGGCGGGGCAGAGACTGCTGTCCTACTTGAAATAGAAGACAAGAGGCACTCGATGTCAGGCTGTGTACATGACGCCTTCTCCAGCTGGAAAGGCTTATTCAGAAGGAAGGAATCAGTCACAACGGCATGTCAGCGGAGGATCATCTGGCTGAAAACGCTATTCATAAAAGAAAATTACAAAACCGTATGTGGGAGATAAAAAGTTACTGAAATCATTTGCATAAATAACGCTCTACTTCCCTGCTTTATAATTCGACAGCCTCTAGACAAGTAGCTGTTGTCTTTCCGGATCTATAAGGCAGGCTGCATAGTCTGCAGGTTTTAAGTCAGTCATCAAGTATCTATGCTCCCTCTCTCTGTGTCTCTGTCTCTGTCTGTCTGTCTGTCTGTCTGTCTCTCTCTCTCTCTCTCTCTCTCTCACACACACACACACACACACACATAAACATGTATATACCCTTGTGTATGAGCACATGCACATGTGAGCAGCAAACCTACAAATATTTATGTTAAAATATTTTAAATTGCAGAAGTGTGGTTAGGAGTCCACAAACTCAATACTAGCTCAATACCCAGTGCTTACTAAATTTAATGGCTCCTCTCTCTCTCTCAACCTCTCTCTCTCTCAACCTCTCTCTCTCTCTCTCTCTCTCTCTCTCTCTCTCTCTCTCTCTCTCTGTGTGTGTGTGTGTCTGTCTGTCTCTCTCTCTCACACACTCTCTGTGTGTGTGTATGTGTCTGCCTGTCTCTCTCTCTGTTTCTCTCTCTGTCTCTCTCTCTGTTTCTCTCTCCCTCTCTCCCCTCTCTCTCCTCTCCACTACAGGGATACCCACTCAAAGTCGAATTTCTGCTGAGCCAATCATGATCTTTTATAAGTGAACGTGCACAGCACAGCATAACAGGGACACTAAAAATGTACATCACAAACCTAAGACCATCCCCAGTCTAGTACCATGAAAGTGGTGGCAGGGGAGCACAGAGAGGAGAGCAGTGGTCTAGGGAGAGAGCCAAGAGTGTCCAAGTGAAAAGAGCTACAACAAGGTTCACATGAAGTCTGACTTCAAATAAATCACAAGTCAGCCATTCAACAAAAGGAACCAAGAGCCTTTGCCTCTCACTGTGATGGTTAAGATCATGGCAGGACAAAAGAAAGCAAATCAAATCACCTAGAACTGGAGCTACAGGTAGTTTTGAGCCACCATGCTTGGTCCTGGGAACAGGACATCTGGTTCTCTCTGAGAGCAACGAGTGCCTTTAACCACTGGGCCATCTCTCCAGCAAACTGATTTATAGTGATGCCAAAAAGAAACGTAATTCCTACACTCACAGCAGGAATACGAAGACAAGTGAAGTTCTGTCTCAGTGAGAAACAGACAAGTGGAAGAGACACACTATACACACAGGATGATGTTAGCATGAAGTGAAGGAATGGGAACTGCATAAATGGAGGGTCTCCAGAGACCTGGGGGATCAGAGAGGTCATCACAGAAATGGAAGCACATCCAGAGAGATTACCCAGCTCGCTCACCCAATGCCACAGTCAAACCCAGCTTTCCTGCTCATCTTCAGGGCCAGCTCCCCAAGATGCCCAGGTGAGGGATGGGGCCAGTTCTGCACAGCCCTCACACATCGACATGGACATAGGTAGCAGTTCTGACCAGGGGCTGGCCTTTGGTGGTAACAGACCTCTGCTACTGCAGAGCCATGGACCCAAAGATGGTCCTAGGTGGCAGCACGGATCAGGACCTTACCAAGGTCTTAGGTGGCATGGCTGGCTACTCACATCAGGCTATTCCTCACCAGTCTACAGCTCCACCCCTCTCCATTGTGCACACATCCTTCTACTTCTCTTTCTCTTCCATCTCTCTACCACTTGCTCACCTTAGTGGTTCCACGGGCCTCTGGGTGTCTGGGATTGTCTCCCACACACCACACACCCCATGCCATGTGGCACTGGACAGGGGTCACCTCAGATGTGGTCTGCCATGGGGCTGGATCCTTTGACAAGTGGGCCAGGGCTAAGTGGATGAACATGAGCTTGGGGGCAAGGCAGTAAGCAGTACTTCATGTCTCTGCCGCAAGGTCTGGCTTTGAATTCCTGCCCTGGCTTCCCTGCATGATGGACAGTAACCTAGAACATGAAATAGCCCTTTTCTTCCTCATTTTGCATTTGCTCATGGTGTTTAAGACAGCAATAGAAAAGCAAACAAGAATGGTTTTATATATGTGTGTGTGTGTGTGTGTGAGTATATATATATATATATATATATATATATATATATATATATGTGATGGTACATAAAGGAAATAAAAGGCCTATTCATTTTCCCCCTCATCATGTGGTTTGGTGCTTCTGATTTTTGTTTATTTAATTAGTTAGTTTTCATTATTATGAATGCTAGAACATAAAACACCCTTGTGTGCATATTTGATAAAATTCTGCTTCTTGTTTTTAGGAAGTTAAATGACTGAAAAATGAATATTTCCTAGACATTTCGATGGCTGCTACAAAATCGTCTTTCAAGTTTGATGTGGTAGTTTAGGTTATGTCAAGACCTGGGATGTTTAAGGACACAGGGGTGTCTTAAATAACGCTGTGAAGTTAAGACACCCAAGACAAGTTCTTTCTTGTAAGTGACTCTAACCACACAGACCAGAACCTCCCTTGATAAGCATCTATTCTATGATTGCTGCATTTCCTTAGAGTTTTTAATGTATGTGAATATGAGTTAGTTACAGCTCCCACTCTGGAGTGTGCTCAGATTAGAGAAACAATATGAAGAACAGAAAAATACCTTGCATGCAACCTGAGACCAGATGGGATAGGCCTATGGCGAAACCCAATCCTATTATTCTGCTAAAAGAACCTAACAATAGCGTGACTCCTAATGCTCTCCCCACAGATCACTGCCTTGCTCAGCCCCCGTGAGAGGTGTGTCTTCTTGTAAGGTGTGTACATGGGACTAACACAGAGACCCAGCACTAGACAGTGAAAGGTTCTGGAGCAGTCAGTTCGGATGGAATGTTTCCATCCAAGCCCTCTCCCCAAGGCTCAGGAATCTATGCAGAAAAGGAAACAGAAGGATTGTAAGACCAAGGGCTGGTGGGTAACTCTAAAGAGACAGTGTCTTCTAGACACAACAGGACTGGTGCCCATATTAACTCATAGAGACTGACAGCATGCCCAGGACATAGGACCTCCACAGATTCAAGCAAAAAAGGGTCCCAGCACCGAGAAGGGGACCTGAACACAGGGTCCCACCCCTAACCAAGAAGCTATTTGCAATTAAGACTTCCTGGGAAAAGGAAAATCCATTTTCTTCAATGGAGTGCCACTGTGTATATCAACCACAGTCTGTGAAAGTACCAATGCCTTGAATTAATTGACCAACACAAAAGAATCTCATTTTAGTTTGGTTTGGCTTTTTGTTTTGTCTAGGATTTTTTTTATTGTATTTATTTGTTTGTTTACCTGATTTCTTTCTTTCTTTCTTTTTTTTTTTTTTTGGTTCAAAAGAGAAGGAACAGGGATTGGGTGAATAAGGAGGTTGTGAGAACCTGGGAAGAGTTGTAAGGGGAAATACATTGTTCAAAAGAAAAATTGAAAAGAGTTTTTAATTTTAAAAAAAAAATCCAATTCGAGGTAGAAATGCCTTCCTTCACTCACTCATCCCTCGACATCTATGACAGGCAGAAGAGCTGGCCCTGGGATCATGAGAAAGGGAAAACTGGCCGGGTCCCTCACCAGCTACAACACTGGGAAGAGTGGGCCCAGCACCTCGCCTGAACAGCAGGGTACAGCTGGCCTTAGTAGGAGGTCAGCTGGTGAGCCAGCCCCAAGGACAGGAGAACAGCTGGGCTGACCAGCTTAGTACCTCTCAGGCCCAGATCCAGGGTTTTGAATTGGCTCACCCCAACATCTACCTATTGATGAACTGCTCAAGTGTGTGAAGGGGCTGGTCCTATAGATCCAAAACCACAGAATCTACATGATATAGGGTAGCAAGCGGATATCCCAGAGGAGTCCCAAGTAAGATTTCAATATCAATACAGTATCAGAAAACAGAGAACGTGTTCCAGGCCAGGGAATCATTGCAGTGAACATTTGCAAGCAAAGGAGTGTGGACAAAAGGGTATACCACAGCTTCCACAATGAGATTTTATTTCCTCTGTTGACAAGGAGGTTGCAAGGGTGGAGGGTAGACATAAGGGGAGGAGAAGATGAGCAGTGTTGGGGTATGTGGTGTGAAATCCACAAAGAAACCAATAAAAAGTTTTCAAAAATCCAACTAATATAAAAATATATATATCTTCAGTAGAAGAGAAAGTGTAGTGAAGACCAAGTCCTGTGAAAGTCTGGTTCATTAAAGGAAAAGCAATTCTTTCTCAGTGAGGTGCTCACGGGACACCTTCTGGAAGAGCGGTCTTTTATCTCAGCCTTTAGTGCTGGCCAAGATTGGAACTATGTCCTGGGAAATCTCCCAGACACAAAGAACATTGGGAACCTCATGTGCCAGACAGATGAGTGCCACCCAGGCAGCTGTGGATAGCGGCTAGGTGTTTTCGGGGACTGGGAAGCATTAAAGTCTGACCTGTAGCTTCATGTTGACAAGGAAACATTGAAAAAAATCAACCCGAGTGTCTGACTCCCTGTCCGTGCACTGAGACTCCAATCTGAGAAGTGTCTTGCCCTGAATCCATCACTTTTTCTCTCTATTACCTAAAATGTGCAGACACTTTGAAGCTGCCTCAGTTCTTTCAAGAACCAAAGAAAAGAGCTCTTCTCTCTGTGTTACAAGGACACGATTTATGTCTAGATTGAAACAGTAGACAAGACAGTCTAGTACTAGTAAATAGGGGTGCGTTGGGGCTTTAATTCTATTCATAAGCACATTCCAAGTGCATGCAGCGTATCTCTCACAATACTTAGTGTATTCTATGTAGAGATTGATCCAATGTGAGAATAAACTGAAGTGTCATAGCAACTGTAGATCTTCGTTTAGGTGTTACCTATTTCCCTTGAATTTTTATTGGGTTTAAAAAGACTTTGTAGAGAGAAGTTTCAGTGGTTAAGAGCCCTCACTGTGCAGCTATGAGGACCGGAATCTAGGTCCTAACATCCAGGTAACAGATATTCCCCACCAACACCTATAACCCTATATCCAAAAGATCTGTTGCCCTCTTTTGGCCTCCATGCAGACAAAGGCTCACACATTCATATAGACTTAAGTACAGGCATGCACACACACACACACACACACACACACACACACACACACACACACAGTAAAAAGTCTTTATTTCCTAAAAGACAACTTTCTCCTTGAAGATTAGCCAGAGAGCGAAAGCACTTTTCTTTTTTTTTTTTTTTTTTTTATAACCAAAATATTTGTTTTTTTTAATGATAGGTTTTTTTTTTAGGGTAAACAGCTTAAAATATTTGGAGATGTAATTTTTTTTTAAATTGTTTTGTTTGTTAATCATTTTTTTATTATTTTGGGTACATAAAAACTCATTAAATACTAATACATCTATATTTAGTTAGAATTCGTGAGGCCAATACTTCTGATTTTTAAAAGTATTGCTGAAAGCACTTTTCTTTGAGAAGATGTCTATGTAGTTTCAACTATTCTTACGTCAGTTCACAGTGTTACTGACAGCTAATGGGTTCTATCCTGCAAAGGCCACACCTTGCAATGAACAGTGTCCTCTGCTGAACTCCCACCCCCCCTACTTAGTACTGCATAACTGGGCTTGCCCACGAGAACGCAATCTAGGAAAATATCAACTCTGGAAGAAATTAAATATTTTCTGAATGTATTCAGGTAATTGTTCCCATTAGATTAACAAATGATCGTCTCAGCTAAGAAACTATGGCAACTTGAGAAATCACCGCTGAGATCAGGATGGCTTTATCAAATTTACCCCTCAGAAGAATGGCGCCATGGGCAGTAGTCACATAAGTGCCAATGTGAGTAGATAGCCCTGCAAATTCGCTCAATACGTCTGAGAAATGCGGGTCAACAATAGTGTCTCCTCAATTATAGGGAGCTATGTTTACCTGGGCCTTGGAGTTTACATCAACTCTCCAACAAATACACGACAGAGACCCAGGGACAGAGCCCTCTCCGTTCTTAGGCAAAGCCTTCTCCCTTCTCACTAACTGCAACACACAATCTCGAATTCTCCCCTCTGTCTTAACAGCATTTTCTTGCCTAATTACTTATTAAAACAGACTTCTTCCCCCCCCCATGAGAAGAGTGTAACAGATAATGCAGTGACAAGAGATCAAGAGTTGGAGCTTGGGGACTGATTGGCCTTAAGGAGCCTGGGAGCTGCTGGTGGGGGAGATGTGTGGTGAATGGGGTGGTAAATCCAGGAACTGGATTTGGATTAGGAGTTGTTTTCTCACTCGGCTTCTTTAGGGAAGAACGCGGCTACCATCCGTCTTTGGTTCTGTGAGGAGGTGGGGATAGATGACACCAACTGCCAGGCTGACTTCCAGGCTCCATAGCCTTTGCTATGAAATAGCGATGACTTTTGCCGAGAGCATCCCAGTGGAAGGACAGAACACACATCTGTTTCCCAGGAATACCAAGGTGTACCGGAGTGCTCTGGCCTCTGGTGACACTGCCATTGGCAACACTTACAGTTCCAGCCACCTTTTCCTTTTGTATTTTCTACTAGAAATTGGAAGGAGGTGGCCTTGAAAGATATGTTAGAAATTGGACTCCCAGTGCAAAGGCTTCAGAACAGAGAAAAGAAAAAGAGAAGACACCCAACAGAATGCAGAATGAGAAGGAACTTCTCACACAGTCGCAGTGGCTCCAGGCCATGGTGGTTTTCCCCAGGCTCCCAAATCTCAGTGAAGCCACAGTGGGACCTCTGCTCCTGAAGGAAGCTAATTTCCAAGAAGCTGCCAGGACCTCAGTGTGAGTGTGATCTGAGTGTACCTTGAAGGTATGCATGGTGTGGAATTTTAAGAGGCGAGCCCAAATTATTGCAAGTGTTGCCTTCAGAGACATGACTAGTAGTTCTTACAGTGCTTTGGTTAATTCTTACAGAAGAGTTGTTGTATACAGAATGCTTGCCCGCAGAAAACCAGTGTAGAGCTTCTTCAATGAACTAAAGTAGAAGGTGCCAGAGGATCCAGAGGCACCTAGATACCCACTTTTCTGTGGTACTATTCACAGTAGCCAAGTCATGGGATTAGTCTCCAGACCTGTCAATAAAGAGTGAATGGTTAAAGAAAGAGTGACATGTCATAGAATAGAGTATTACTCAGCCACAGGGAAGAATAAAATCATGTCGCCTGTAGATGGATAGATGGAATTGGAAATCATCACTAATATTAAGCAAGCCAGACTCCAAAAGGAGAACACTGCCTGTTTTCTCTTACAGACAAAATCCAGGGTAGGGGAGGTGTGGAAAAAGATGGGTGAGTCTGCAAGATGGGTCAGGAGGTGGAAGGGCTCGCTACACAAGCCTGATGATCTTTGTGTAGTCCCTGAAACCTACAGTTGAAGGAGAGAATGGACTCCAAAAAGTTATCTTCTGACCGTCATACACATGGAGTAATACTCTGTGTGTCTGTGTCTGTGTGTCTGTGTGTCTGTGTGTGTGTCTCTCTTTCACACAAATACACGCATGTGCGTACATATGCACATGTGCAAACACACAAATGATCCATAAAATATTTTTTGAAAAAACAAAGAGGAAGGATACCAGGGGAAGGAAGGTATTATATGACAATGTATGGGGCAGAAATTATCAAAGCACATTATATACACATATAGAAATATCATCAAAACTGTTCTTTTGTACAATTACTATATACTAATAAAAATTAGAGAAAAAGAAAGCACAGCTGTGGCCCCTCCGGCACCTGCTTCACCATTCGGCCTCTGCCTCCTACACTCACTCCTACCACCGTGATGACATCATCGCCATCAACCTGACTCCGGTTCCCTGCTCTCTAACCACAAAACTGAGAAATGAACAGATTTCTTTGACTTATATACTACCCATCCCTGGGTGTTTGTCAGGGCGAAATATGGAATAACACAGTTGGCATGCTCAGCATCTGCTCGTAAGTTCCTTAGCCAAATAGCAGAGACCGTAAACCACACAGTGGCTACCTTTACAACAGTGCTTCCAGCTCAACCCGCGGTGGGCAGCTGTAGAAAGACTCTCTTGTGCACCGTGTAGAAGCACCGCCTGTCAATAAAAAGGCCTACGGCCAATGAGCTGAGGCAGGGTTAGAAGGTGGGACATCCAGCAGAGAAAGAGAGGAATTCTGGGAAAGAATCAAGCATGAGAGACTCGCCGACTCCGGGGAAAACCTATGCAGGAAGCTGAAGAGAGATAACTAACCACGTGGCAGAAGTTAGACTAGAATAAATGGCTTAAATATGTTACAAGCTAGTTAGGGAACAAGCCCAAGCTTATGGCTTAGTCAATTATTCAGAAATAATCCATTCTCGGTTGTTACTTCAGGAAACGAAGAGGCCAGGTAGAAAAAAAGCTTGTGGCTATGGGTAACAGCAGGTTCCATCAAGACGTGTCAGGATGCTGTTGGAACATGGGAGTAATGGATATTGCCGGACAAAAATAACCCCTTCCTCCAATAGCTCTTAATCACTATAATGTCCTTTCTCCCTGCTTCCCGGAACCTGTACAGAGGTCCCAGAGATGATGCATAAATAAAGCTATTTTTCTAGCAATACCAACAAAGCTCGAAGCACAGGAAGCCAAGAAGCCACTGGACAGGCACAAAAAATGATTTTGGAGGTGGGTGACAGAATCGAAATTAAACTTAGGAGAATTTAAAGCTTTCACCAAACCTTTAGTTTGTTTTAAGTTGGAAAGAATTCTGGCTTTAGATGTGTAGGATGTTGTTGGGTTTTTTGCTTGTTTGTTTGTTTGTTTTTTCTTGATATATTGTCTTCACTGACCAGAAGGATTATAATCTTCACAACAAAATAAAACAGCAAGTTTAGCATTAAAAGAGAACACCTTAGGACTGGTTTGTGTCTTTTAGTGTTTGGATTTCTGAGTCTCATCAAATGCCGGGTTAGCAGTAAATCCAAATGCCACCCCAGGGAAGTTACTAGAAAATGGAAGATATTCATCCTATTTATGCCCACCTGACTCCCAGCCAGCAGTGCGAACACGCCACGGGCTTTGTGCTGATTGTTCTTGAGCAAAAGAAGTTGTGCTGTCCTGGCGGGATGGGAAGGGTGCTAGCCTTCAGGTCAGGAAGCGATGCCCATGTGAATATGCTGCACAGACCTCTGAGAGAAGACCCAGGAGACTGCGAAGGGAAGCTGCTACTAAGTCAGGGTCCCCAACCTGGAACCTGAAGAATCAAGGCTGGGAAGACAATGGATGTTTTTGTTTTCAATGTATTTACATATAAAAACTAAATAATAACAAAAGACAGAGAGAAAGAGTATGTTTCTCTTAGCCCTACCTTGAAGTAGATAGGTCGTTTTCTCTCTGTGACCCTAAGATGGATGTTTGCTTGTTTGGGTTCCCCCCCCCTTTTCTTTGTCTGTTTGTTTGTTATTTCGTTTTGTTTTTAAGTATAAAGCATTAGTATCTTTACTGTGACATAAGGCAGTGCTTTATACAGTAACTCATTTTAATGTAAAAAACATTTTATGTACAACTTCAGAGAAACAGACAGCATGAACATAAGAATGGGCTGTAATTCAAATGCTCAGAGTTAGTGGATAAACTGGAAAATATTTTCTCTGTAGAAAATAGTAAAAATGATACCATTTCCCAGTAAGCCCATTTAAAGTGGATAACAGCTGAATTATACATATAAAATACTGTTCTCATTCTGGGATCCAGAACCAACCTTATCTTTATTTGTTCAAAGGACTGTGTTTTACTTCAATTAAGTTGAGTAAATGAAATTCCTATTAATCTTCACCCTCACTGTTTGGTTTATGGTGGATCATTTTTCTATAGGTTAACTATAATTCCACTTCAGGGGACAGGCAGCAAAGAGGAAATAGAAACTACCAAGTAGAGAGACAAGGAGAGAGACCAGGAGCTGGCAACGAAAGTAGGGAATCCCGAAACACAGGCCAGAAACAAAGTTTTAGTAAAGCCTTGACCATGAGTAGCGCAGGAAGGAACTGTCCACGGTGTGGACTCTGATGCCCTTCAACGCCCTTGGACACGGTCAAAGCACTCAGTGCCCTTCGCCATCGTCAAAAGCCTCATTCCTTTTGGGTCATTTTTTTCAATCTCTTCTTCCTGCAGAGAGAGACAGGCTTCTAAACGGCTTCATCTCACCCCCATCACCTGTCTTCATTTTGAAAAAGGATAGGAAGTCATTGCGTCTTTATTCCAACATGTTGTCTAGACTTACAAAGAGATGCGAGTTTCAAGTCGAATGGAGTCATTGCTTTTAGTTGCACATGTTCACGGGTAATAGTATGGCATTTCAATATGTCTGTGCTTTCTAATGATCAGATCGAGTTAATTTGCATATCTTTCAGACACCCCTGAGAATCTAGTAGAAAAGACTCTTTACCCAGAGGCTTCTAAATAAGTGTGCAGATGTACTTATTGGGACACTCATGAGTCACCCCACCACCAGGAAATCAAACAAGGATGGCGTAAGTGTGTGACTACAAGAGCCTTTGCCTCGGTCAGGCAGGATTCACTCTGCACAGCTCACTTTCTTCTGAATACACCTCACCCTGTGTTCCTTACATTATGTGATTAAAACACCTTGCCTCCATTTTCCTACAGTGAGCACTTTCAGAAGACTCGGCCTTGGAACAGCTCAACTCTAAAAATTAGCCCCAAATCCTCTCAGCCAGTCATTTCATGTACAAAACTTCCAAAAAAAATTTTTAATAAGGACAAAATAACAAATGCAAAGCAAAGGTGATATATATTAGATATTAGATATTATACTTTGTATGTTATAATATATTGGATATTAGATTTTATATTTTGTATGTTTTATGATATATTAGATATTGGATTTTATATTTTATATTATATATTATACTATATGTAAATATGTTTTATATTTATATGTGATATAATTTATATGTTATGGCACATATTATTGTATGGAAAATATATATAAAACAGATTTTATTGGCTACTTCAGCAAGTAAAGCAGACAAGAATATTGAAAATAAATCTATTGCTTTCCCATCTTCTTTTCCTATCCACTTACACTAAAACAAATGCCTTTCCTGTCCTGTTCCTGAGTCAGATGTTAACCTCGACATTATAAATTCAAGCGACCTTTACGCAGTCACATGGAGAATGTTTTAGCCTCCTGTCAAAGCAGGCTAAGACATGGTCAGTGTCATGCCCTGGCCTTCATAGGCTGCCAAGGGCCAGCAGGCAAAACTACACTACACCCTACCCCTGACACTACAGTGGAGGTCCTGGGAGTTACCTCCCAAACACGCTTTCCTCCTGTGTTTGCCCTTTCTTGTCTCCTTAAAGAGACTGGAAGAATACTTCCCATCTTCAAGAGAGTACAGCTTGGTCACTGAGCTCCGGCTATAACACAGGAAAATGATGCTTTTCAAACCCCACTGACAGAGCATCACTGGGGAGCTTGTTACAGGAGAAGCCCTAAGTAGATCAGGGCCTGGGATTTTCATTTAAATCAGTTTACAGAGGCAGAAGGTGCTGTGATCCGAGGACCTTCTTTGATTAGGAAGCCATTAAAGGATCTCTGGCAGGGATGTTTCCCCTTGATTCCCAAAAAGTCAGGCAAGCCCAAGAAGAAGAAAGCTCTTTGACTGTCCTCTGCCTTTAGGACAGCATTAAGACAAAGAAGAGCGTGAGGCCTTGTCAGCCATCTTGTATCCTGAAGGGGAGGAAACCAGCATGTTGAAGAACCAGCAGAGCAGAAGTGACCAGCTGTGTGGTGGTGTCATTGTGTCTCTGATGTGAACTCACTTTTGAAACCTCCTACTTCTAAACTTATTTTAATGGGATGGCAAATATTTTGATTGTGGTCTAATAAAACTTAAAGAGATGATACCGAGCAGGTGAAGTAACTCAGTAAAATCCTTGCCATAAAGGCATAAGGATATGAGGGTTCTGGGGGATTGGGTGGGTTTTGGAGAGAGAAGTTGTTTGTTGGTTTGTTTTTTTAAGTTGGTCGAGGCGGCAAGGGTTTATAATCTTAGCCTTGGGAAGCAGGAGAAATATAGATTCCTGAGTCTTGTTGGTCAGTCAGTCTAGCCTACTTGGTGAGTTTTAGGTCAATGAGAAACTGTCTCCCACAAACAAGGTGGATAGTTCCAGAGAACTAGTCAAGCTTGTACTCATCATATATATATACATATGTCATCATATATATATACATGTCATATGTATACATGTCATCATATATATACATATACATACATGAGCACACACACAGTGAGAGAAAGAGATGATTCTAATTCCTTCCTTATAATAAACGGACTATATTTTTAAAGTATTTTTTCCGAAGAGTTCTCTCCTGTAAAATGTTAACACTTCTCTAAGTTGAAGAAAATAGAATGACCAAAATTACATCTCCATGTGGGAACACCAAGGTTAAGAGAATCCACGCATGTAACTAACACCAAGGAAAGTGCTGTGGTCTCAGCATAAGCTGACCTGAGAGAGATGTCAAGAGATTATATAATTACAGGGAAATGTCAAGGAGTACACATCCTGTTCCTGAGGAAATGCAGACACTGTTTTTTTACTCAGCCATCACTCACCTTAGGCAGAGTCATCCTAAGAGGCAGTGAGTGAGGAGCAGGAAGAAGCATTTTCATGTTTGGACAGAGATTTATTGGTTTCTGACTATGATTGATCACAGGACAGCAGACAGTGGAATGCTCAGCAAGCCCAGGGAAAGATACATTTGAGACCCTTATCTGAGCTGTTCCCAAACACCTACTATGTGCCAACTCCGCCCTAATTGAATGTGGCCTGGGGAGGGGCTGGAGTAGATTAAGGAAGAGCAGGACAGTGGGGCTTCACCTAGGCAGCAATGGAAAAGTCATCACTGCTGTTGAGTAAAGACTACAGTGTGGCCTTTTGAGAAGAAGTGTCCACAGTCCTATAAGTAGACCCTCTCCTCTGTAAGGATGCCCAAAACACCCATCGGTTCCCCAGAGTGAACTTGGATGGAACCACACACACCTCAGTTTGTTGTTGGGACCTTAGGAAGAAGGAAGGGTACACGTTGCTATTCCTCCCCCTAAGAGAAAGAATTCTAGCACTACTCAGTATTTACATATCTCTTCTACATAGCAGTCCACATGTCCCATCTTCCCTCAACCCACACATTTCACTTGTTTGCCTTAAGTATAACACACAGGATGCTGACTGACTTAGTCAGGGTTTCTATTCCTGCACAAACATCATGAACCAGAAGGGTTTATTCAGCTTACTTCCACATTGCTGTTCATCACCAAAGGAAGTCAGGACTGGAACTCAAGCAGGTCAGGAAGCAGGAGCTGATGCAGACGCCATGGAGGGATGTTACTTACTGGCTTACTTTCCCTAGCTTGCTCAGCTTGCTCTCTTATAGAACCCAAGACTACCAACCCAGGGATGGCACCAACCACAATGGGCTGGGTCCTTCCCCCTTGATCACTAATTGAGAAAATGCCTTACAGCTGGGCCTCATGAAGGCATGTCCACAACTGAGGCTCCTTTACCTGTGATAACTCCAGCTTGTGTCAAGTTGACACACAAAACCAGCCAGTCCACTGACTTTGGTGTTCATTCCACATAGCCTGTAAGGCCCATCTACCCTATTCACTGATCTTTTTGGTTTATGACAGAATGGAATATGCCATCTTACAATGACTATGTGAAATATATCTCTGAATATTTTCCCCCAAACGTCCTGAGCCAATAAGTGACCCTGGAATGATATAAAGAAATCCCTGAGATGTACTGATGGAACTCACTAGACCAGCAAAGATGCATTAAACTGTCAACACAGCTGTTTCTCTGTCATGTTGGGGCTGGACCAGATGATTCCCTTTGACAGATTCTCTTTGGAAATATATTTCTGTACAAATGAAACAGTATCTGGGATTCACAGAGCAGTAAAAAGAGATGCACTGGGACTAGAGAGATGGCTCAGTAGTTAAGAGCACTGACTGCTCTTCCAGAGGACTGCTCGTCCTGAGTTCAATTCCCAGCAACCACATGGTGGCTCACAACCAGCTGTAACAGGATCCAATGCCTTCTTCTGGTATGTCTGAGGACAGCAACGGTGTACTCATACATAAAATAAATAAAATCTGAGAGGGGGGTATAAGTCTAAAAGTAAGGCATTATATGGTACTGTCTTGTTTATTTAGAATTATTCAGTATTCAGAAAAAATGAAAAAAAAAGATAAAATAATTCTAGGAACCACAGACTTCACTTGTGTTTATTACAGATATAAAAATGCATTTCCATGTTTAAAATATTTTTCTGAAATCACATAGTTATCCACCAAACATTGCAGAGCACTATAATTTTGTACCAACAATTCTCTAGTAAAAATAGGAATGTTAAATTGTCTTTCTCAGGATACATTATTTTTGTAGTTATATACTATCTTTATATAATAGTATATTAAGGTTATACTATTTTCAAAGCAGTTTTATATGCTGGTGAACATCTGAAGAAATGTATTATATTATGGGATAGTATATGGTCATATTTTACTAGATACTTTTGAAAGTTTATTAAAATGATTATTTCCAAAAGTGTGTAAAGATTTAATACCAAAATGAGTTGTCCTTATTCTTATACAATGTAACATAGTATTTACACTACATTACAATTACAGGAACAGTGAGACAAAACATACTCTGTTGTTATAAAATAAACCTTTTTTTTTTTTTACAAAGAAGCCTAGACCTTATTGATAGAAAGTTCCTGTTTCTCACCTTGCTGGGAAGTAAAAGAAAATGGTAACTTTTAAAGAGAGCAAAAATGGAATTCAAGTCTAGGGGGAAGTGTAGAATGTTCAGTCTATTTTCTGTTAGCTTTCAACTAACTTTCTTCGTACTCTTTATTGATATATCACCTAGCCACCAAAACATCCCACCTGCTCCTCTTTTGTAACTCCCTTTACTTCCAACTCTTACTGTCCTTCCTTTTCCCCCAGATGCACCTGCCTCATGTGTCCCTCAATGGGACTGCTAGTAAGTGACTGGTTGGTTATCCAATAACTCCATTCTAGTGGGGAATATGATTCATGCAAAAGTTTCAAACTCATGACAATTTAATGTTTCTCATCTCTGACTCAAGTTCTTTTTGAGACTAGCCTCAGTGAAATACATTTAAAAATGGAGAATACCAAAAATAAAATATGCTAGAAGAGAATGCAGTTCTATTCAGGTAAGATGGCTTTTCCCACTATAGAAGTCTCAAATAAAAGCAGACACCTGGTCTACCTCCAAGTAAGGACACCCTATCACAAGTTCACACAGGTGTCCTTAGGTAACTTCTCTGGTCGGCAAAGTGTTTGGTCTCCTATTAGCCTCCCGTTATTATTAGGTTAGGTTCTTATGGATTTTTTAAGTTAGGACAGAATGGAATGGGTCCCATAGTAGCATTTGAATGTGCATACATCATTATACTTTGTTCATATGTGTTCCATCCATTTCTAAATATCCTGTCTCATGTCCCCTCTTCCCCCTTTCCCCCAAATAGTCCTCTCTTCTGCCTTCAAGTGACCGTGTGCCATTGTGGCCTTCTTTTTCAATGTTTCTGTTGAGTTTCCCTTCTCATTGACCTCAAGCAGCTTCGCTAACCTATGTAAGTCAGCAGAGGCTGTAACCAAATGCTGGGGTGCTGTAACCAAATGCTGGGGCGCCAGGATAACCACTGAGAGCAGTCTGTTCTCTGCCAGCTTCTTTTCATAGTAAATTGTGATGCCCCTACTTCATTCACACGGTCATTATAGGAAGAAAGCAATATACAACATTTGTATTTAAAAAAAAAAAACTAAATACATGCTCACACCTGTAATAAATAATTAGTCATTAATTATGTTTTTATCCTATCCCTTTCCTCATAGACCTATGAGAAAGAGGAGTTGCAAAGATTATAAGAGCCAGGGGTGGTGGGTGACTCCATGGTAACAACTTTTCCAGAACCAGCAGGGCAGACGTACATAGGAACTCACAGAGACTGTGGCATATTGTGCAAGACCTGAACACCTTCAGCCTGAAAATCCCAGCACAAAAGAGAAGTGGGCACTAAGTCTCACTCCTAGCCCAGAAGCTATTTTTTAAAAATGATAGCTTTTAGGAGAGAGAAAATTAAGTTTCTCCATTGGAGTGACACTGAATATATCAACCACACCCCGGGGCAGGCCTCATCTCAGGAGTATTTAGCCAACACAAACCTGATTCTGTGTTTTCAGATTGTTCTGCTTTTATTTTTGTTTTGAGTTTGGGGAATTTTTTTAAAAGAGAGAAAGAACACGAAGTTGAGTGGATAGAGAGAGAGGGAGTATCTGAAAAGAGTTTTGGGGGGTGGGAAAGAATATGAAATAAATACACTATGAAATTCACAAAGGATATATTTTGAAGTTTGAATTTTTAATGTTTTTAAATTTTAGTAAATGTTTTTAAAATTTAAAAAACCCTCGGAAGGTCACACTCCATCCCATAGATATGTATAAATATTATGTATCAATTTAAAATGAAAATAAGAATAGAAATATTATTGTAATATTTTATAACATTTTACTTATTTATTTCATTTTTATATGTACGAGTGTTTTGTCTGTTTGTATGTGTTTGCACCACAGGTGTCCTGGATGTCTCTGGAGGTCAGAAGAGGGCATCAGATCCCTGGAACTAGAGTTGCAAATGATTGTGAGCCACCATGTAAGTTCTGGGAGCTGAACCAAGGTCCTCCTCTGTGAGAACAGAACTGCTGGACCATCTCTCTAGTCCCTCATTGGAATGTTCTAATAGTTGCTATTTTATTTATTGTGTTGCTGAGATAAAATACCAGGACCAAAAGCAACTTAAAGAAGAAAGGTTGTGGTTCCAGAGGGATGGAGAACCCATCAAGGACTGAAAGGCACAGCTTGGCAGCAAGACCTCATCTCAACAGCACACAGCAAGCAGAAAGAGCAAGCAGAAAATGGAGCAAGGGCGTAATCCCTCAAAGTCAACCCAGGGAAACTAGACCTCCAAAAGGTTCCATAGCCCCTCCAAACAGCACCAACAACCAGGGACCCAATGGCTCAAATACATGAGCCTATGGGGGACATTTCTCATTCAAACCAGATGAAAAACCCCTTGAAGAACACTGGAAAGCACAAACAGGATCAAAGAAGATAAAGGTCAAAGCCTGGGAGCAGTGCAGTAGACCCTCGGGAAGACAACAGCTAACACAGCACTTCAGGAGAAAAATCACAGAGGCGGGGGAATGTGGAGACCTGTGAAATCAGCCCTCAGAAGCCTGAGACATTGAAAAAGCTCTGAGTGGCTCAGAGGATGATGTTCTAGAAGAGAGACTATCTACGAAGGGGTAAGCACAGGGAGAAGATGGCCCTGTGGGAACATTCGAGGATAAACTAACTGTGTGGAAAGATTTTTAAAGGGACATTAATGCGTCTCTCCTTGTCTCATTGCTTCTCTCAAAGGCAATAACCAGAAAATAGGGCTCATTTAGAGAAAGACAAGAGCAGAGGCAGAGTCTTAACTGAAGATATCCTCAGCACTCTCTGTCTTTGCTTCAGCCGTGGTACAAGACTTGCTAATGTGTTTCAATAGCAACAAAAGATTTCTCGATGACCCGGAATTATTCAGAGCCTGGGGCTTATAAGCAGTTCATAGTGTGCGAAGGACTGGGAGAAGAATCCCAATCATCTTCTTCCTGATGGTCAGTCAAGGAGAACGAATGACTATACTGCAAAAGGATACAACAGAAACAGTATGAAGAAGAGGCAAGAGTCCTAAAGTGATACAATTACAGGACTGGCCATGAGTCCTTGGAGCGCCTTCAAAAGTCTCGCTTGAAGTATAACATCATCATTCACTTGATGTAAATAAAGCATCTGTTCCCAAATGATATGTATTAAGTTTTGTCTCTCTAATGATAGCAGTGAATTTTCCAACACATTCAAATAATTTGTTTTATCTCAGAACCTCCTAATTTCCCTCCCCTAATATTATATATTAATTAGCATTTATTTTCATCAGAGTGGGTCAAATAAAGAATCTTTGGGACAGAAAAGTAGACCAACTGGTTTTATACAAAAAAGCCAAGATCCCAAGAGCATGCAAAATCAGGAAGCCTATCATCCTAGACAGAGTAAATAGCTAACAGTGAGAGAAGGCAGCTTGGAGAGACATTGGTAAAAGACACAAGGGCCCAGCCCTACCCTTGAAAATCTGCATCTCCTAAAGAGGGTACAAGGTTCAGAAATTACATTGCAATTCAAGAAGGAATCAGTAAGAAATGCCATGGTCATGTTGCATGCGGTAAACCAGACACTGTTGATGGAAGAATAGCTTCGTTAAAGAAGCAAACCAAAGCTGGGTGGTGGTGGTACACACGCCTTTTAATTCCAGCACTCAGGAGGCAGAGGCAGGTGGATCTCTAAATGCAAAGCCTGCCTGGTCTACAGAGTGAGTTCTAAGAGAGCCAGAGCTACACAGAGGAACCCTGTCTCCAGAAAATAAAATAAAATGAAGAGTTTTCCTGCCAGTTGTTTATCAGAGGCCAAGGCAAGGATCAGGTCATTGGTTCAAACAGGCAACTGTGTCCATTTTTAGACCCAAGGTTGAAAGCTTAGGCACCAGGCCACTGACTTCCTTTTGGCTGTTATGGATTTGTAAGCTAACACTTCACAGAAGTCTTCAGCATGGAGGTTTGGAGGAGCCACAGGTCCTCATCGGATAGTCCTTTAGGTAACTGACTTCTAAAGATTGAGATCAGCTGCAGGTGAGAACTTGTACCTCTACACAGAAGGTCCTCAAAGCCTTTATCATTCTAGCATGAGGCAATGTCAGAGCCCAGCTCAAAATATACAGTGTTTATTAATGAGTTTTTCTGAATTATGGTCTCCTATTTTAGGATAATAACTTTGTTGTTCTTCACCATGTCTAGCAACACTATGTGTCACAGCTCACAGCCATCCTCTTCATTTGGAGCAGTGGCACAGTGACATGGATTGGATTGTGATGTCTACAAAAGACAAACCTAAGGATCTGGCTGTATTAATTAATTGTTTCTTCTCATTGCTGTGATCGAATGTCTGGCAAAGGCAACTTAAGTGTTTATTCTGCCTCATAGTTTGAGGGTAGCATCCATCAGAGGTGGGGAGTTACGGCAGCAGGTCACCTTTGCCTGTGTGGTCACAAAGCAGAAACACATGAATCCTCAGCTTACTTTCTCCTTGCTTAGTCTCAGACCTCGGCCCATAGAGCGGTACCACCCACATCTAGTGTGTGCCTTCCCACTTCCATTAACCAATGTAGATGACCCTTCATGGTAATGGCCAGAGGCTTGTTCCCATGGTGATTCTAAATCACATGAAGTGGACAATCGAGGTTAACCATCACAATAACCTCATTTGGAGACAGAGTTTCTTTCCACCATTTCCTGTCTGTCAGCTTCTATGCAAGATCATATTTAAAAATAGCTATACCATCTTCACTTATCAGAAAGAATTAGCAAGGCACAAATAAAAATAATGTATATAAAGCAGTAAAGAACAAGAGCATTCACTGAACCATGTAGGTTCATATTTGTCTCACATACTTCACTTTGTGTAGAGAAATCGATTCACCTCAGTGACCAAGTTGTCTTCAAGCCACCTACTTTCTTTCGTTGTCCTCTGATCCTTTCTAGTGTGCATCCAAAATTACAGCCAACCAAAGAATGGTTATCTACATTCTCCCTCTGTAACTGTGGAAATTGTAACAAAGAATGAACATCAATTTCTCATAGAACTGCAAAACTAAGAAACTCTACATTTGAACTGTAATGAAGCAAAGTTGCCAAAAATCCAAATAGTAAATCAAGGCATTGAAGTGAATCGAGGAGCACGGATAATGTTTTTCTTCATACCTGGTCTTGATATTTCATCTACTCTGCGTTGAAGTAACAAAAAGAAAAAGTAGCAAAAAGATGAATAAACAGATACGACGTTACTGGTATTTTCTTTCATAATGATTTTTGAAACATGAAATAAATGTTGCTAATGGTACAATAAGATTTGTCCACTTGGAGAAAAATAAACAAAATATACTCAATTAAACAATCTTACAATTAAAATAGGAAAGTTCAGGGTGGAGAGCCCTTTTTTTGAAAGCTCCAGGTTCATCTGAAAGCTTTGTCTAAACTTGATTATTTCAGAACAGCATGAGCCAGGACTGTGGGAAAGACTTTCCACTATGTGGGCCTGTGCCATACTTTCTGTGTTTTAGACTGGTTAGTCTTCTCCAATTACAGCCTGGCTTGGGAGAAATGGGACTGCCTGGAGTGACTGATGGCAGGAGCATTGCCCCCTGGCTGCAACCTCTCCTCAGGTTTCTAGAAAATTAGCCATTACCTTCTGTTACGTCAAAGGAGCCAGCCTTCCTAGGACAGTTTTAATGAGCTTACAACAAAAGTACTCAACATTTTCAGGCTCCATTAATATTTATAACAGCCAGGCCCCAAGAAGCAAGGGAGTGTGAGGAGAAATAACCAAAAAGGAATAATAGCATGTGATGTGGAAAAAATAAGTACTGTTCCAAAGATATGAAAGGAACTCTGGTAGCATGGTATTTCAATGAATTCAGCAATCTCTTTTTTAACCAGGTAGGAAAAGATTTCATATTCTGTCAAAATGACAATGTCCAATCACTGCCTGTTTTCCACAGCTCCTTATACGTCTTTCCAAGAGTTGCTTTAGATTACTGTGTAGAATAGATGTAGATTTTTAATGTTGTGCCATGGCTGACTCCTTGGCATTACGGAGATCGCCAATACCCCCTTTTATTTTCTTCTCCTATGGATTTTTGTCATTTCTTACTTTTTTTGTAATTCCCAAGCCACTAGGTCCTGATTTTCACTTCAAAGACTAAAAATAACAGTGTGATTTGATTGTACATTTACTATTACTCTTTATCAAAATATATGGCTACAAAATATACTTACTTTTTGCAAAGTAACTCATTTATTCAATGTGTATTTATTAAGCATCATTATATACCAAATGCTGGTCCAAGTTCTAAAGACTAAGAATGAACAAAATCCCTTGGCCATGTGGAACGTAGATTTTAGTAGGGTAGGCTGTACCCAAAGGCATATTTATTTCTAAAACTTAAAACAGATATGATGTGACAGCAGTCCAGAGAAGATGACACTTGAAGAAAGATCTGACTTAAGGGAAGAAAAAGCCACAGAGATACCAAGAAATTATCCTCTCGGGATGATGGGAAGGGAGGTAAGGAGATAAGAGGTGAGGTCTTGACAGAAGAGCATGTGTTTGAGGCCCAGCAGGCAGTGTTTAGAATGTGATGGATCAGACAAAGGTGTTAGGTGAATGCTAAGAGGAGACCAGAAACTAGAACCCAAGCGATGCCTTCCAAGTGGAGATATTCAGAGACCATTCTTGCCCACAAAGGTAGGAAATGGCGTGTGTGGTATGACTTGCTCTCGCTTGCCCAGGAGTTGTATCTGCTATGTTTAGGAGGTTGCTAGTGACAACTGAAGAGCAGCATCCTAAACAGTGTGACAGAAAATGTCATAGGCACAGGGGGGTGGACCAACCTTCATTAATTAAGGAAGAAGAGTCCGTGGGGTTGGTGATGGATTAAACAGGGGCTAGAAGAGGAGGCAAAGATGAGACTCAAGTAACTGGCTGAATAAATTCAGTTCACTTTCCCATTCTACCCTTTCAGTCTGATTTGAGCAGTGAAAGAGTTAGTTCATCCAATAGCCTTGGAGTTGGTACAAAATATAAAATTAGTCATAAAGAACTTCCATTAGATAAGCATGACAGCACACACACGTATAAGCCTAGCACTTCGGAAGCAGAGAGAGCATCCTCAACTAAAATTGTGTTCAAGACCAGTTGAGGCTACATGAGACCCTGATTCAAAAGTGTGAGGAGGGGTATCAAAATTTGCCACTCTCGTCTCAAAAGCTTCTTCTATGTGCCAAGATTGCATCATTCTTCTTTATTACCATTCCAGAAATTCAATGATTATCATCGAGAAATTAATATGTGTCAGCTTGCCTTGTTGCTATGCTTTCTTTAAAATGGGAAACACACTTATGAGATGTGGCAGGCTGCTAATCACTAAGTACTCTTTCTTGGGAGTTGATTTTCTTCCTAACACCAACCTATAAATTGGGGATAGAAGGTGTAGTGACCTAATGCACTGGGTTCTAAGAAATATTTGGGAACAGATGGGACCTAAGTCAGACATAATTTGAGGTAGTGAAATGAAGTGTGATGCTTTGGAAAGCTAGAGAGCTACTGAGCTTCTGAAAGGATCATGGCAGCCTGCGGTGTGAGAAAACAGAGATGCCATCAAAATGCTCACCCATTCTATCAAAGGCATGCGCACTTGTGCTCCCAAGAACAATAAAGAAAGGAAAACGCCTATAGCAGCAGCATTAGTGTAAGTTCATTTTGTTCCTCAAAGGTTTACTCAATATGAAAGCCTTTTGGATTTCTTTGCATTTTTATGCTGCATGAAACTGTGTAATAATTGGATATAATAGTCATCATGTGATAAAAACTTAAGGAGATAAAAGAAAGATAACATCAGCTAAATCTAAGAGCCATTTGAAGGGTTGTATGGAAATTTAATACAGTAGAATCTTTCTAAAATATATATAAATATATATACATATATATATATGAAGGTGATATAAATGATGAGGGAGACAAAGCCCCAACTGGACATTTTTCATCACCAAAGGAAGCCTCCTGTTCTAGGCATGGGTTATATCCAATTGAGTTGTTGACCAGAGGACCCCATGAACACCCCCAGACAAGCCTTGCTATTGCTTAGACTGTTGATTACTCTCCACAAACTGATGCTAAGGCCCTTTTGCTCAAGATAACACACATGTGAATAGCCTAATAAGAGCACCAGTGGAAGGGGAAGCCCTTGGTCCTGCCAAGACTGAACCCCCAGTGAATGTGATTGTTGGGGGGAGGGCGGTAATGGGGGGAGGATGGGGAGGGGAACACCTATATAGAAAACCAGGAAAGGGAATAACAATGGAAATGTAAATAAGAAATACTCAAGTTAATAAAGAGGAAAAAAAAGATAACACGCATGTAACTTCTTTGAGTGCAAAGAAGTTGAGCTGGTACCTTCCTAGAGACTTCGCTCCTATAAACCAGTTCATAGTACTTGAAGGTACTCAGTGTGAGACCAGAGGAGAAACGCAAACACCAACTCAGTTACAACTCCTTCATTCCAGCCTGCAGGATAGGACCGAGTAATAGGGGCACAAAACCCACTGGAGGAACTAACCAATATTGAGTTTAAGGCCAACTCCATGAGATGGAATCCATGCCCACACTGCTCAGGTGACTAAGAAGAGACTAGACAGGCTAGGGACCCAAGGGAAAACCAAATACTACTGATTTCCCAAAGGAGCATAGCAATAAAATGACTCCTGTCTATATTCTGTTACACTCACAGACCAGTGTTTTGCTCGGCCATCCTAAGAGAAACTTCCCCCAGCTATAGACGGGAACAAAGGTAGAGTCCCCCATCTAGACAACATGCAGAAAGCAAGAGACCTTGAACACCCAAAATAGGATACTCCATTAAATCCCTTCTCTCAAGTCTCAGGGGACTCAAAGGAAGGGGAGAATGAAAGAGAGTAAGACCCAGAGGGATGGAGGACACCAGGGAGACGAGGCCTTCTCCACACAACAGAACAATGTATATGCGAACCCTCAGAGACTGGCAGCACACACAGGTCTACATGGGCCCGGGCCAGGTGGAGTTCCAGCACTGGGAGGGGAAGTAGATATAAGCCCCATCTATAATTCATAAGCTATCTCCAACCAAGAGCTGCTCACAAATAAAAATATAGTTTTCTCCAACAGAATCTCACTGGGGATACAAACCATTCTTAAGAACAGGCCCCATCCCCAGCAGTAGATTGCCACAGCAAAATGATCTCAATAGCATCGTTGTGGGTTCTTTGTCTCTCTGTTTTTTTTTTAAACCTTGCAGGTCCTTTGAGAATATATTATGGTTTCCAGTTTTGCATTTTTATGGAATTTCTGAGTTCGAGAGTGTATGTCTCTGCATATGTATTTGTTTCTTGTGCTTTTCCCCTGTGGCTCATTTGTTCTGTTTGTTTGTTTTGTCCTGTTCCAGTTTATTTAGTTTTGTTTTACCTTATTTCTATTATTTTTTAAATATTTTATAGCTATTCGTGTTAACACAAAAACTGCCGCTCTCATCTTAAAGGGAATAAAAAATGGTCTACAGCCATTTTGAGTAACCAGAGCCTGGGAATTTAAGCTACCTCAAATTCTGTGTTCCAGCATGGAATCAAACTTCATAAAGATTTACACTTTTGAAGAACAAAGAAAGTCATAAACCAAAGCTACTTAAAATACATTGGTGGATACACCAGAGAGGTCGCTACAGGAAGACAGAGGAAGCTTTTCTATATAGGCTTAAGATGATATTTGATTGCATTCTTAGCTCATGGATTAGCAGACTCTGAGTCAACAGCTTCTATGGAGTTTATATCTATTATCACAAGTTGTTAGTTCCCATACAGAGCGGGACAAAGAATGGCTGTTTCGGAAGCCAAAACAACCTCAAGATAAGGTAATTAGCCTCTAAACATAAAAAATTCTAATCTCTCCTTGGTACTGAAAACCCAACCAGTCTCTGCAGACATGGATTCCCTCCAGGAGACTTTGTCCACAGCCAGACACACCTGCTTTTCAAGCATTTTATTCACACTGTGTGTGCACAGGTGCATGAAGAGGTCAAAGGCATCCGTTAAAGTTACAGGGAGTTATGAGCTGCCCTATGTGGGTGGTGGGAAGAGAACTCAGGCCCTCTGCAAGAACAATACATGTTCTCAGCCACTGAGCTAGCTTGCTAGCCTCTTATTTATTATAATTATTATTATTATTATTATACATCTTTTTGTTTTCTAATGATAAAGAGAAAGAGTGGTGTGAATTTGCATGGGAGGGGATGTGGGGAAGATCTGGGAGGTGTTCAGGAAGGGAAAGCTGCAATCAGAATATATTGCATGAAAAAAGTCTAATTTTCAATAAGAGAAAAATATTAAAAATAAACAAAGAGAATGTAAGACTGTGGTGGTTAAATAGCTGATTGCCAATTTGATAGGATCTAGAATCGTCAATGAAATAAACCTGTGTACCTGCGAGGGGTTACCCAGACTAAGCTAGCCTCTGCTAACTGCTCACCCTAACCTTCCTAGCATCACCTAGGCAACAAGCTTCTTGCAGCTATCCCTAAGGGATTCTCTAGATTAGGTTGCACACACACACACACACACACACACACACACACACACACACACACACACACACACACTATTAAGCTCTAGGAACCCTGGCTCTCTATGCCTTGTCTCTTCTGCCTCCAATCCCTAAGTAAATTAAGTAAATGTCATATTAGGGCATTGATCTATTGGAAATGTGACGTATTAATTGGAGAGCTAGCAATGGGGCCCAATGAGAATAATTATGACATGTCGAGATGCTTTAAAAGTATTTCTGTGGATTTATTGCCAATCTACTGAGAAGACAGAGCCTAACACGTTCTTTGTGAGAAGGAACTGAATCAATAATCTGCATCCAATGAAGGCAAGTGATGGAAAGGAATGGGTGTGGCTTTCTAGGCAAGATGGCTTGGTGGCACCAACTCATCTTCTTCAATCATTCACATAATGTTCTACTGATATAATTCCTACCTGAAAACCCTTTTCCTCACCCCCAAATGTAGCCTCCTGAGCTGCTGTTTCAGGCAACACTGGCTTAAGCAGAAGCTTCCCATAATTTGAATAATACCCAAAATTATATCCTAGTAACACATCTTTCATTTTCCTAAAATTTTGTTTTTCCATCTACTGTATCTTCAGAGTCTTCATTTAAAATATGACTAATTAGGCTCCTGTGAGAAACTTTCACTTCACCCATGATTTCGTACTTTGAAGCCCTGACCAATACTTGCATATCTCAAGGTCTAATTAATGTGTTGTCATTGCGCCTTTGTAAATTCTCCATAAGGCTGACATTTCCCCCAAACAAGCAGCTATGAGCAAAATCAATTTTTCACTTTTCAACGATCTGTTCTTACTTCTTAGAAACAAAGAAGTAAACAAGTTGACCTTTCTGCTTTAAATAAATTATTTGTCCCGTGTAATATTTCTCTGATGCCAATTTCAACTTCTTCCAGCACTCGGCACATTGTTTTCAAAATTCTAGTATAGAGAGCATGTGGACTATTTTAGGACAAAGCTAAAACCTACCCTATAACAGCAATAAAAAAGGACACCCAGCAGTTCCGGGGTTTGTCAAAATGACTGGCATTTTATGCTATGTGCTGTGCACTCCTTTTTTCATTCATTTAACCTTAGCCTATGAAGCAGGAACTGATGTCAACATCTGCATTTAGAAGCTTAGGAGGCTTTTAAAGGAGGGAGGTCAAAGGTCTTTCTCCTACAGAACTAGAATTCAAGCCCCGCCCCCCCGAAACCCCAGTGACCCAGATCTTTACTAGTCTCTTTACAGCAAGAATTTCTTGCCTTCCATATTAGTGTCAGCATGGTTTGAACTGCTTTGCCTTGCTCCAAAATTCATAGTCTAAATCCCTAATCACAAATGTGGTTGTTCATAAGGGTAGGGCATGATCTAATGAGGTGAGTGTTCTCAAAAGTACAGAGTTCTGCATCCTTCCTCCCTATCACTTAAGGACACCCCCAGAAAGCACCCTTCTACAACGAGGGAAGAGATACCTCACCAGAAACCAACCCTAGAGGCATCATGATGTTGGACGTGTGCCCAACATAATTATGAGAGAATGAATTTCTGGTACTTTAGCTGCCCACTCAGTGGGATTTTATTGCCGCACTGAGCAGAGTTGGTGAAGTAGCTTAAATAACACACAGAGCTTTCTCCCCTGCAGACGCTCTTGGATGAGTCTCCTGCAGTTAACTGTGCTCTGACTACTAATGCAGTCGCTGCCTAAGATATAGTTGACTATCATTAATTGCATAAATGGCCTTTGTTCAGCCTCCTCCATTAATATTCACTGCTCTTACACTAATGTGATGTTCAGCGCTGTACTAATTACTTAGCACATATTACTACTATTAATCACGTCAGCTGTACAAGTAAAATTAAAATACTGTCAAACACAGACTTCCTTCTCAGATTTGGAACACAACTAAATATGTCGGCACGCTTGACAAGATGGTGTATTAGTGTCCTTAACGCTTACTTAATTTTGAAATAAATTGGTCGTGACTCAGTGAGATGATATATGTTTGAAGATCTCTGTTCTCAAGAGTCCCAGTGATTCAGATGGCTTAACTTCCCTCTGAGTGAAACCTGACTTCACAGAGCTCGTGTCTTTCTGCTTCCTGGTAGCATCTGAGATGCATGTCATTCTACAGACTTCGGTCTCCCTGTCTTGCCTTCTGACAAGGTTTCCCTCTTTTGGGGGGATGGTGTAGTCTATGCAGCAAACACATGTTTTGGAGCCAGACGCCCATGCTGACAATTTTCCACCACGTAATGCAGAACGTGGATGTTGTTGAAGTTGCTTAAACAACTTCCACTGTGCCTCCATTTCTTCACTCCGATGATGCAGGACCATCTACTCGCTTATTCTGAGGAGTGAATGGGACTGAAAGCATTGAGCTAAGTATAGAACACTGTAAACTGGCCAGTCATGATAAGTGGGTACGAGTGGCTCCAACTTTCCGATGTTAAGATTTCCGATGTTCACATTTTAAAAGACCCCAGCCTGTTGTGATGTAAACATAGCAAATGAGAGCCTGGGGAATTCAGCCCCAAATGTAAAACAAATAGTTGGAAACAAGTGGGCTTTACTGTCTGTTCAAATAACGTCAGAAAATAAGCACCCTCCTCATAACTTACCTAAATATTAGCAGGACAGTACGAACTACTAGGGAGTAAGAATGGGATGGGGCAGCAGGCTGAGGCCAAGTCCCATTTTAGGATACAATGAAGTGTTTTAGATTTCCATAAAGCTAGATATGTCCCGTAGAAAATAAGTCAGGTAGTTCTAGTTAGAGGGAGGGACTTAGAATGTCAGGAAGATAGAGCAGGTGACTTAAATCCCAACCATGAATGCATAATAGGGAGCAAGAGGGTAGCAGTTAGTCAGATGGGAGAGAGCGTGTGGAGCCCGAACCTGGATACGTGCCAAGTAATGAGAGAAGAGACTACACGGAGAATGAGAAGTTTCCAAGAAATGAAAGAGCTAGAAGATGAGAAAAACCAAAAGAAGCTGTGAGAATGGAGACGGGAACAGTCACCCGTGTCAAATGTCAAGAGCTCCACCAAGGGAACTGACAGAGCTTCTGAAACACTTTGCTATAAGAGGGTAAGTACAGGCTTGGACAGAAGTTTCAACAGAGTGCAGGAAAAAATGTCTCCCTTTGCGAGAGAGATTTACTAGAAACGGTAATATCACACTATAAATCATAGTTCTGTAAGCGTTCCTCTTGAGCTCCTCAGTGTATGTGTCATCATCTAACACAGGAAATCTCCAGTGTGTGTACCGGCGGATCTTGTGTCAGCTTGACACAGGCTAGCATCAGAAAGGAGGCCTCAGTTGAGAAAATGCACCCTTAAGATCCTAGCTGTTTTCTTAATTAGTTATTCATGGGAAGGGCCCAGCCCATCATGAGTGTCCCATCTCTCAGCTGGTGGTCCTGAGCCCTACAAGAAGGCAGGCTAAGCAAGCCATGTGGCAGCCAGCCAGTGAGCAGCACACCCCTCCCGCTCTGTCCCTGCATCAGATCCTGCCTCTGGGATCCGACTACTTTTGATGATGAACCGTTAAATGGAACTGGGAATAAAATAAAACCTTTCCTCCCCAAATTGCCTTTGACCATGTATTTTATCACAGCAATAATATTCATAACCAGAATGGTGTATATCATTGTCTGTACAAATATAATACGTAATAAAGAAAGTCTTGCTAATGGACGAATTCTATTAGGAGTGTTTAGGAGTTGACAACTCTGAGATCCTGAGATCATCACCTGCCTACTACGAATAATGTAGCATCCTACAGTGGCTGGTTTTGTGTGTCAACTTGACACAAGTTGGAGCTATCACAGAGAAAGGGGCCTCCCTTGAGGAAATGTGTCCATGAGACCCAGCTGTATGGCACTTTCTCAACTAGTGATCAAGGTGGGAGAGCCCAGCCCATTGTGGGTGGGACAGTCCCTTAGCTGGTGGTCCTGGGTTCTATAAGAGAGCAAGCTGAGCAAGCCAGGGGAAGCAAGCCAGTAAGTAACATCCCTCCATGGCCTCTGCATCAACTCCTGCTTCTTGTCCTGTGTGAGTTCCAGTCCTGACTTCCTTTGGTGATGAACAGCAACATGGAAGTGTAAGCTGAATAAACCCTTTCCTCTCCAACTTGCTTCTTGGTCATGATGCTTGGTGCGGGAATAGAAACCCTGGCTAAGACACATCCTTTGACTTCAGGACAGTTTCTTCTCTATGTCATGGTTAAAGAACAAGATTTAATGCTCTGGCTCCATTGGTCCTTAGACCATGAGCCCAGCAGGTGTCTACCCTGGGTCATACAACTCAACTTTGCCTGGTCCTTTAAGAGGGATAGAGTTGCTAGGATTTTGTTTCTGTTGTTGTTGTTGTTCATTGCACTGACAAAATACCTGTAAAAACAACTTAATGAAAGGTTCTGACTTTCAGTTTCAGAGATGTCTGTCCATAGCCAATTGGCTCCGTTGCTTCTGGCTGCGGTGGGCAGAACTTCACGGCAAGTGAACTTGTGAAGTAAAGCAGCTTACTTCACAGCACATGGGAGGCAGAGCAAAGAGAGCATTCCTGTGCCAGGAGCCTTCCCTCTTCCCTGATATCATCACAGTCAGCACAGGTCCTTCCCATTTCCTTAGTCCTCTATCGACCCAACTCAGGGAAGTCAGGGTAGGACGCTGGAGGCAGGAGCTGAAGCAGAAGTCATGGGGCAATGCTCCTTACTGGCTTGCAATTGACTTGCTTGACCTCTTTCTTATAAAACCCAAGATTACATGGCCAGAGATGGCACTGATCCCCAGTAAAATGTGCCTTCCCACATCAATCACCAATCAAGAAAATGGTCCCAAAACTTGCCGACAAGCCTATCAGATCGGGGCGTCTTCTCAGTTGAGGTTTTCTCATCCCAGATGATCCGGGTTTGTGTGAAGTGACCAACACTCCCCAAAACACTTCAGTGGAGTTCATTCTCGTGACCATAAAAAACCAAAAACAAATAAACAAGCAAACAAAAACTCTAACTCTAGACACAAAGAAGTTGTCAGTTCTGTAAGTACATCTCTCCTTACTGATTCCTGAGAATGGAGTCCTGGAGTTCTACATGGTATTGGCTTGTTAGATGCCAAAGAAGCACCCACATTTTCCACTAGAGGCTCCCTATGTTTAGAAGGCTGCATACAACACACACACACACACACACACACACACACACACACACACACACACACTCCCATCACGACAGGGAAAAAGGATGGAAAAAGACATTCCAAACTAATAGACCCAAGAAGCAATCCAGTGTGCCCATTTTAATATCAGACAAAACAAACTTCAAACCAATACTAATCCAAAGACTGGACACACATCCCAAAAGAAAAATTCACCAAGAGGATACTGTAATTCTGAATATTTATACAGTAAACATAAGGGGCACCCAAGTTTATAAAAGAAGCACCACAAGAGCTAAAATCACATATTGACTCTCACAAAGTGAAAGGGGGTCACTTCAATAAACTCTCATCAATAGTCAGAATATTTAGACAAAACTAAACAGAAAAATTCTGAAGCTAGGTGATGTCATAAACAAATGGAACTAACTTTCCAGAACGTTTCAGCTAATGCAAAAGAATATACCTGGTTCTCAGCACCTCATAGAACTTTCACCAAAGTTAAGCATATACTTGGACACAAAGCAAGTCTCAACAGACCCTACGTCTTATCCAACCAACATGGGTCACAGCTGGATAACAACAACAACAGAAAGACCAGAGCACTTGCTAACTCATAGAAGCTGAACGACCCACTTTTGAATAAAAACAAGACAAGGCAGAAATTAAAGACTTTCTAGAATTAAATACAAATTAAAACACAGCATACCCAAACCTACAGACCACAATAAGGGCGGTTCTAAGACGTTCGTTCATAGCGCTAAGTGCCTACCTAAAAACCTGAAGGGATCTCATACTAGTAACTTAGGGCACATCTGGACTCTAGAAGAAAAGAAAGTCAATGGACTTGACTGAAATCAGTGAAACAGAAACAAATAACCAAAACCACAGTAAAAAGGAGGGTTGATTCTTTGAGAAAATGCTTAAGATTGACAAACCATTACCCAAATTAACTGAGAAATGGAGAGTGACTGTTCAAATTGATAAAATTAGACATGAAAATGAGGACATACCAACAGACACCAGGTAAATACATAAATCTGTATTCTACCTTATTGGAAAATGTAAAAAAAAAAGGGGGGGAGGGGGATTTCTTGATATATACCACCTATGAAAGTTAAATCAATATCAAATAAGTAATTTAAACAGACCTATATCCCGTCATGAAATTGGAAGAGTAATTTAAAATCTACTAAATAAAAACAAACACTGCAAAGCCTGATATGTTCAATGCAGAGTTTTACAAGATTTTCAAATGAGAATTAATGACAACACTCAAATTATTCCACAAAAATAGAAACATAAAAAAAATTACTCAATTCTTTTTATGAAGCCGCAACTACCCCGACACCTAAACCACATAAAGACTCAACAAAAGGAGAATTACAGACCATCCCTTATGAAAACAGATGCCAAAATTCTCACAAACCAAATACAAGACCACATCAAAAAGACCATTTACCTTTTCATTGTTAACTCATTGATAAGCAAGTTACATTCTATAGAACCACCGAGGTTAGGTATAGAGTAAAGAATGAGGGAGGGCTCTCTGGGAAAGGGAAATAAAATAGCTATGGATACATGTGAGGGACTGGAATGGGAAAATAAAATGAGGAGGAGATGGGAAGAGGTGGACAAGGAAGTCAATACAGGAGTGAGTGGCTAAGACTAAGAGCCATTGGCCGGACCATATGGAAATCTAATCACAGCTGAGGAATGCCGAATGGCTGAGAAACACCTAAAGAAATGTTCAACATCTTTAGTCATAAGGGAAATGCAAATCAAAACAACCCTGAGATTTCACCTCACACTAGTGAGAATGGCTAAGATCAAAAACTCAGGTGACAGCAGATGCTGGCGAGGATGTGGAGAAAGAGGAACACTCCTCCATTGTTGATGGGATTGCAGACTGGTACAACCATTCTGGAAATCAGTCTGGAGGTTCCTCAGAAAATTGGACATTGAACTACCTGAGGACCCAGCTATACCTCTCTTGGGCATATACCCCAAAGATGCCCCAACATATAAAAAGACACGTGCTCCACTATGTTCATTTAGCCTTATTTATAATAGCCAGAAGCTGGAAAGAACCCAGATGCCCTTCAACAGAGGAATGGATACAGAAAATGTGGTACATCTACACAATGGAATATTACTCAGCTATCAAAAACAATGACTTTATGAAATTCATAGGCAAATGGATGGAACTGGAAAATATCATCCTGAGTGAGGTAACCCAATCACAGAAAAAACACACATGGTATGCATTCATTGATAGGTGGCTATTAGCCCAAATGCTTGAATTATCCTAGATACACAGAACACATGAAACTCAAGACGGATGACCAAAAATGTGAATGCTTCACTCCTTCTTTAAAAGGGGAATAAGAATACCCTTGGCAGGGAATAGGGAGGCAAAGTTTAGAACAGAGGCAGAAGGAACACCCATTCAGAGCCTGCCCCACATGTGGCCCATACATATACAGCCACCAAACTAGATAAGATGGATGAAGCAAAAAGAAGTGCAGGCTGACAGGAACCGGATGTAGATCTCTCCTGAGAGACACAGCCAGAATACAGCAAATACATAGGTGAATGCCAGCAGCAAACCACTGAACTGAGAACAGGACCCCTGTTGAAGGAATCAGAGAAAGGACTGGAAGAGCTTGAAGGGGCTCGAGACCCCATATGAACAACAATGCCAACCAGAGCTTCCAGGGACTAAGCCACTACCCAAAGACTATACATGGACTGACCCTGGGCTCCAACTTCATAGTAGCAATGAATAGCCTAGTAAGAGCACCAGTGGAAGGGGAAGCCCTTGGTCCTGCCAAAACTGAACCCCCAGTGAACGTGACTGTTGGGGGGAGGGCGGTAATGGGGGGAGGATGGGGAGGGGAACACCCATATAGAAGGGGAGGGGGAGAGGTTAGGGGAATGTTGACCCAGAAACCGGGAAGGGGAATAACAATCTAAATGTAAAGAAGAAATACTCAAGTTAATAAAGATAAAAAAAAAAGAAATACCCAATTTAATAAAGATGGAAAAAAGTAATTAAACTTTGTAAAAATAAAACTATACTTTTAAATTATGTAAAATATATATTTGAAATGTACTATTTTCCAGGTACTTCAATATTTACCATAATTAAGGAGCCATGTGCTAGCAATTGTTTCATTATTTTTACTTGAGTTGCTGTACCTAGAAACATGGAAATTAATATTAAACATTCTGTAAAACAGGTATTAAAATATTTCCTCCAGAAAAAAAGTTTCTTAAATTATATATCAATGAAATCTAAATTGAATTACCAAGTAATAGAGCAGGGTAAGCATCAAGGAGGCCTCTCTTGCCACCAAATGAGCTCTCCAGTGCTATCTAATTGAATTGTTGGCCAAAGAGGCCCTGTAGACACTCCCTAATGACACAAGCTATTGCCAAGTCTATTGGTTGCTCTCCCCAAACTGACAATAAAACCCTATTGCTGAAGACGCTACCAACACAACACACTGATCAAGAAGTCCAGCTGTGCCTACCAGAGCCTTCACTCCCACAGGCTAATGATGTTCATGGTACCAGACGACGCACTGCATGCTACCAAATGAGAAAAGTTACCACCAGACAAACTACAACTCTTCTGACCTACAGTGGTGACCTACCTGCAAGATATGCAGGTGGGATAATGGCAATGACTTCTGGGAGTAACCAACCGCTATCTGATTGGATCTAAGGCCAACTATATAGGTTACAACGTAGATTTGACACTGCGTGAATGGCCAAGAGCCTGAGACTAGGTAGGCCATGGACTAGAAGAAAATCAGATGCTACTGTTCTGCTATTATAGGAACAGAACAAACTGACTTCTGACAACATTCTGCTATGCTCAGATCAGTGTCCTGATCTGTCATCAAAGACATGGTCTTCTAACGCAGGTAGAATCAAATTCTGGGAGGATTTTGGTTCGTAATGCTTTGTCTCGGATTTTTTTTTCTTAGTCTTACCTGTCTTTTGCTCAAATAGTATGTTTTCCAATTGTGTGTTTTTATTGAAATTCTGTGTGTGGGAATGTGTGTGCCTCTGCATCTGTGTGTGTTTCTTGTGGTTTTTCTTAGGTTATTTTTTTCTATTTGTTTTGTCCTATGCTGATTTGTTTGAATTTATTTTATTCTATTTCTTAGGTGCCTCTTAGATTTTTTTAAGGAGAGGGAGAGAGAAAGGGGGTGGATTTGGGTAAATGAGAAAGCAGCACAGATCTGGGAGGAGTTTTGGAAAAGGAAAAAGAATCAGAATATATTATATGAAAAAATCTATTTTCAATAAAAAAATTAAAGACTATAAGTCTTACCACTCATGCATATATATATGTATATATGCTTGTATGATACACGTATATAACAACATATGTATGTCAATATGATGACATAATTTTGAACCAACTGTTAAATGCAAGAGAGAGTATTGAAATTGATTAGTATATTTTAGCAGAATATTTTATTTAAATATAAAGGTCTTCAATTAATAGAAAACTAAAGACAGATGTTCTAAAATAAAATTCATAAACTGAATGTTTGTGATCCTAGGAAAACCCTCTAATTACCAAGGTCTGCTTGAAATAAACTATTTGAAAGCTTTAAATATGCAGGAATAAGTCCTTTTACGCCTAAGTATTAAACCAGACTTCAATGAGTTTTCGTTTCTTTAATTTTGAAACAGGTTTTCCCTGTATTCCCCTGGCTGTCCTGGAACTAGATTGGTAGTCTAGGCTGGCCTCAAACTCAGAGATCTGCCTGCCTCTGCCTCCCAAGTGAGGAGATTAAAGGTATAGACCACCATGTCCAGCTATATTTCAGTAGTTTTTAAGGACTTCTTAGGGATGATACATCGGATAGACTCTTTCCGTTCTAATTCTTTAATCCCCAATCAAGACGGGTCAGCAAAGCAGGGTTATACAGAAGGCATGATCATTGTCTGAGAAAATCAGTGGAGCATGCGCAAAGAAATGAAAGAGAAGCACTTAAGCTGTGGGTCTCAGAAACGCGACCCAAAATGCTATGTCTCACAAGGACATCTGCTGAGAGATTGTATCTTCTGTATATGACAGGAAAGCTACACTCATGAAATCTCAACAATATAGGCACCTTAAAAAGACCTGAACAATGACAACACGGGTTGCCATGCCAACGCGGACGCAGGTGAGTACCCCCACAAGCCTCTACCCTAGATGAAGAGCTAGGCAGTTAATGACGGCTGAGAAGGACAATCCATTCTTTACACTTGGATGAGACCCTTTTTTAGGTATCCAATCCCAAGTGGACACCCCTAAAAACGTACACATACTAGCAACACTAAATGGATTTGTATACCTCTTTGTATGCATACATCTAACAATATAATTAGAAAACAAAATAATACCTCCTCTACAGAATAATTAGCTAGATATCTAAAATCCCTATACTAAAATCTCAACACATATGCTTTACAGGAAAAAGACCTTTTATTCTAGTATCTTTATAAACCTAGAAAATGAACTGGAAGAGACGGTTCATCAGTTTAGGGCACACACTGCTTAGATATAAGACTTGAGTTCAGTTCCTGGCAACTGCATCAGGTGTCTCACAACTGCCTGTAACTTCGGTTCCAGGGAATCCAAGGCCTCTGACCTCCACAGACACTACATTCATGTGCACATGTACACACACACACACACACACACACACACACACACACACACACACACATTTTTTAAAAGAAACTGCAAATAAAATTTTCCTTGCATCTTTATAGATGACATCCCGAAGCTTGTAGAAAATGGTCTGACTTGGAAATAATAGCAACCAAGATAACAAGTGACATTAATAAGTTAGTATTGTTGTTTATAAAAAACTTGTATACATACAAAAACATAGTGGTCGCTAGCAATGCAGTAAGGATTTAAAATCTTAGTTTAAATAGCTAATTTATTGTGTGAGAAGCAAAACCCGCTGTTTGTCTTTTTGTAATAATAACATCTTTTTAAAAACAATACGATCACTAATAATCTATGTTTATATCAGTTTGTCCAGTAATTAAACACTGCTGGAAGCAGTCTTTGTGCCCTAGAATATGTATGCTTACGCATTGAGCCATATACAAAAGTTATCCCGAATACTTGATTGTATAAAGACTACAAGGAAACTAAAATTGACTGATGATCAAATAAAATAATGTTTTATTTCCTCTACTGGAGAAAATAAAAATTTATAAAGTACAGTTTAATCTCTTCATGAAAATGAAATTACATAAGTAGGATTTTAGCTGTAAAATCTCTTCTTACTTCATTGTTTATGGTTTCCGGCATGACATAAATTTCCATAATAAAAATTATCTTCAGATTTTAACACTGGTTCTTCTTCATTGAATCCAGGAGATTAAACAACTTGCAAACTTAATTCAAACACATGATTTAACACATTAAAAGTTGGATAAATATTTTTAAAAATAATTATATCCCTTCCCCCTTCCCTTTCTTTCCCTATACTTTCCCATAATCCCCCAAACTCTCAAACTGATAGCCTCCGTTTTTGATCATTAGTGTGTGTGTGCACGTGTGTGTGCATGTGCGTGTGCGTGTGTGTGTGTGTGTGTGTGTGTGTGTGTGTGTGTGTGTGTGTCTTCATAAATACATAACTACAACCAGTTGAGTACATGTGTTGTTTGGTTGTTTGTGTGTTTGTGGGCATTGAATACCCAATTAGAAAACTCATATTTGGGAAAGACTTATTCTCCCTCTCTTGGCAGTCAGTTGCCTGTAGTTCTTTGTATAGGGGTAGAACCCATGAGATTTCTCCTCCTCCATATTAACATGTCTGGGGATAGTATCATTGTTCTGGTCTTATTTATGCAACCACTTTTAGGAGAGACGATGTCACAGCAGACTCGCTGGTATTCTGACTCTTCCAATTGTCCCGCCCCTTCTTCCACATTGCTCTCCAGACTTTAGCTGCAGGAATTGTGCTGCAGGTATATCCACTGGAGCGAATTTTCCCACAATCCTTCGATCTCTGCTGTGTCGAGATATGCTTTTTCAGTAATGATCTCCATTCACTGTAAAGAGAAACTTCTTTGATGACAAGTGAGAGCTACACTTATCTGTGGATATAAGGATAGGATTTGAAATAGAGTTATGAATATGTTAGTCTAGTGAAGTGTTGATAGATTCTCTTCTAAAATCAAGGCCCTGGGTAGTTCCAGGCATGATCCAATTAGACCTCTATATCCTTAAGATATCAGGTGCTGAGTTCCCTCAGAGTACATTGTGTGTGTGTGTGTGTGTGTCCGTGTCTATGTGTGTCTGTGTCTTTGTGTGTGTGTGTCTGTGTCTTTGTGTGTGTGTGTGTGTGTGTGTGTGTGTGTGTGTGTGTGTATTCAGGTCTTTGAGTCATTGGATGAGGCCAGGCACATCTCAGAAGGCAATCTGCTTCACCCAATCTCCCACATTCAAATGTTACCCGTAGGTGGATGTCGATATGCAGGTGAGGTCTGGCACCAGTTAGGTCAAGGCCATGACTGGACAGTAAAAATAATAAGGCGGCGGGGACGAATTTTTTGTAAGGCGGGAGAGAAGGAGAAGGAAGGGGAATCAAGATGGAGACGGAAAAAGATGATCCAGATCCAATTGAATTGCCTTGGTAATTGCCAAGGTAATTGGGATGGATTTCTGTAGTCAAATTTATCTTATCTAGGTGGGCAGTTTATATCCTTACCAATTGATTGTAAGTTTATTGTGTTGATGTATTGTGGATTGAGAATTTAGCATATAAATCTGATTGTTGGGTTACAATTTATTGAGTCATGATTTTGTAGGGTAGCTGGGACCAGAGAGTTCTCAGCTGGCCAGGGTTGGCCAGGGTGACTAGCAATGGGAGTGGAGAGACCACTGGGGTTAGAAGATAGATAGGCTAATGTGGCGTGGTGCCACACTGGAACCAGACACCACTGGGATGAATTAATGTTAATTCTATATGACTCTCTACTCTGGAACTAATGTGGGAGAAAGGCAGCCAGGAAAGATACTAACCAGAGATAAATTAACGTTAGTTCTACATGGCCCTACAGTGCCAGAACTAACGCCAGGGAGTGACCCACCTTGTCCGAGAGTACCAGTGGGCCAGCATGGAGCAATGGCGCTCCGGAACCACTCGCACAGTTACCCTCACCCAGAAATGCCCTCACCCACACCCAGGACAGTGTTTAACCAGATGTCTTGGTATCCAATGGCCCAGTCAAATTGGCAGATAGAGTTAGCCATTCCTGGCACTTAAGAGAGAAGTGGCACTGTTGTTGTTATTTGATTCCATAAGCCATCACTGAAAAAACTCAAAAGTAAATTCTGTGTTTTTAAAACACCTGCAAGTTCTTACAGTACAGACAGGAATGAATACAGATAAGCATGTGTTCCTTTGCTGATGTGCACACAACTCCTTTCCCAAACTTTATTGTTAAAAAATAATGAAGCTGCCAAAGGTTGACTTTGATGGTGACAATGAGGAATGCCAGAAGAATGACGAGTGGGGTCACCGTTGCTTATTTGAAATCCTGTAACTGAGTTGACTGACAGAGTCAACACCCTAAGGATCAAGTGTTGTCAACCAGACGCCATTATCTTTGTCAAAGAAAGTCCCCAGTGGAACGTGAAAGGCTAACTAACCTGCTTGAGGTCAGGGGTACTAATTTCTCTGTGGGTTGACTCAAAATTGAGTTTGTGTAATGGAACCAAATTGTTTCTAAATTTAAAAATATATATATATTTTCGGTTATGAAGACCTCAGTGTCAAAGTACAAAGGTCCCCAATGAGCCTTATTGGTATGTTTATCGTCTGTGTATAGTCTTCCATTTGTGGTAAACCTCTGTTGGCTGATTTCTGAAACCAAAATTAAAGGCGTGTGATAAATTCTCGGTAATAAGCTAATAAAGCAAGCACACTCTTCACCCTTGGTCTTCATTTTTAATTCTCTCATGATGCACCATGTCTCTTTACAGGAGTGTGTGAGACATTTTCATTTCTTTCCCGGCGATAGAAAGAAAAAAAAATTCCCATCAGTGAAAAACCATGAACAGCAAGAAATTGAGGGTTTGGTAAATAAGATGACAAAAGGCTGTCTTGGAGAATGTATTTAGATTTTGGAAATCAACATTATCCATATATATATATATATATATATATATATATATACACACACACATATATATATATATGATCTTAGGAATCTAACAATAAAATGCTGCTTCCAACCTATACATCAGAGAGTGCCTGCAGGACAAAAAAAAAAAAAAGAGTGTTTTATAAGGAATTATAATAGTTAATTTTTGAAATATCTGAGATTGTGCTGATCTTTTCAACTATCGTATAGTCTTTACAATCACACTGAAAACTATGAGCATATTACTATTGGAGGGAACAGATGGTGTCCCTAAGTGAACCTGTGTTGTTAGCATGACCCCAGCAGTGTCAAGGACCCCGATGCTTCAGGCCCATGGAAATGGCAAAGACTTCCTCAAGCAAGGCTCAAAGGAAGGCCGAAGCCTTCCTCTGATCTGAGTATGAGTGTTAATTGGAACAATTAACCAATGCATCCAAACACTGGCATCCCCAGCGTCACCTTCCTGGACTACAGGGAAAGGAATGCTTGCCCGATAAGACGACCTAACCCCTCCTCCTTGCACTGTACAAAAGAAAAAGCTGAGTTTCTGGGTGGTGCAGTAAGCACTCTTCACCAGAGAAAGGACAGCCCATCAAATGGAGCTCTTCTGTAGGTGTGTCTGTTGTTTCTTCAGTGTCTGTTATTTTATTTCTTTGATCCCACATCACTGCACTCAGGCTTCCCTGACCAACCCGTGCAGGACACAGCAAGCTTCATTTCATAAGATTAGTGTGTAGCAAAATGAAAATTAAACCTTGCCCACTTGCTTCCAAAGTCAGTGTTTCTACCACTCTACTGCATGACAGTCTAAGCTACACATTTATTAAACCTTTGGGTTTCATTCTAAAATCCTGCATAACCCTTCAAAGAGTAACTGACAACTTCTTTGTAGAAGCCACTATGAACTTTGCTTCAGCAAGTGGGTGACATCGCTGTTGTGAAGAAAACCTTTCAAAACACTCTAAGAAATAAAAAGGGTCAACTTGACACAAACTTAGACATATTTGGGGAAATAGAACCTTAATTAAAATGTCTACAACAGACGAAGCTGTAGTCAAGTCTGTGGAGGTATTTTCTTGGTTAATTCTTGACATGGGAGGGCCCATCCCACTGTGGGTAGTGCCATCCCTGAGCAAGTAAGTGGTCCTTACATGTATAAAAGCTGCTGATAGTCAGACCAATCCAAGGCTTTCTTGGAGGCCCGGTTGAAAGGGTAAAGAGACTTTAGTTCTGAGTTCCTGCCCTGGGGCAGACTTAGTAAGATTCAATCTGGGGCTAAGATAAAAGCCTTGAAAGACTGGATATTTTGTTTTCTGGGAACTTGTCTCTTCCCTCTGAAAAGACTGAAGTTATCGGTTCCAAGGCTGCTTTGTGCTTGGTCTCTGACACCCTTGAGATTTTCTGTTTCCCCTGAGTAACATTGCTTGATTTGCTTTCTACTAACTTTGCCCAATCTCTCCCCTAAAAACTGTACAGAAGGGAAAAGCTGTTTAGAAGAGGCTCTACTTCTTAATAAACTTGTTGCAAACTGGCCATCGCTTATGCAATGACCCCCTGACCCAGATTTCTATCCTTATCTTCTCATCTCCAAGAACAACTTGCTGCTCCAAGTCAGAAAACAAGTCGAGCAAGCCATAGAGAGCAAACCAGTTAGTGGCATTTCTCCACGGTCTCTTCTTGAGCTTCTGCCTCCCGGTTCCTGCCTTGAGTTGCTGCTCTGCCTTCCCTTGATGAGGAACTGCAACCTGTAAGGTGAAATAAACCCTTTCCTCCCCCCTTTATTGTCTTCCTTTATTTCATGTAGATCTTCTGCCTGCATCTATGCTTATGCACCATGTGTATGCCCCAGGTGGCTTTTGGTCATGGTCTTTATTACAGCAATAGAAAGCAAATTAAGACAATGAACCCAGTATGACCTCCTTTTGACTTGGTTACATTTGCAAAGACCCTGTCGCCACCGAATAGCATCTCATTCACAGGTACCCAGGGCTCACACCTAGCTGAGGGTCCCAATAGCACAATTAAACCTTCAGTCCTAGAAACTTTGAGTTAGAGAACATAGAGGTTGCCACCAGGAAGAGGGTGGAACTCAACAGCGGCAGAGGAGACTTGCAGCAGGGAGAGGTTCGGAAACGCTCCCTTGCAAATGGCTTAGACACGGGACAGACAGTTCAGGGTTGGGACTGTGAGGAGACAGGAGTCATCTGGGTTGACTCTACAGTCCTAGTTGCCCACACGCTCAGTAGGCAAACACTTAGAGTCTAATCTCATAACCTCCTCTCTTAAAATTTCTCACATATTGTTCTTGCTTTAAACCCCAACACGCAGTCCACTCATCTAAAACGCATTTACGTAATTTATGACAACCCGTCTTGTATTTCTTAGCTGCCATAGCTCTTCAGTAATGCTACAAGGTGGCGAGATTAGATGCCACACCTATAATTCTCTGCTATCCCATGACAGCAACAAGCCTGGTGCTGTCCAATTAGAGAATATTTACTGCGTATGCATTATTTACTAAAGAAAATAATTCTGGTTTGGTCCTGAGAGAGGGTGACTAAGACGTTCCCACATTACCTCTATGTAAATGGTAGATCAGATGGCCTGGACCTTTATTTGTGTGTCCACCTCAGACCCCTGCATTTGGATACTCACACAGTCTTAGTCACACTTCAAATTTGTAATCTTCCTGTGATGTAACATTTGATTGACATTCGCCTCCTACAAACATGGTTGTTTTTAAAGATTTGCTTTTTGTTTTATTGGATTTTTTTAATTTACATTTCAAATGTTATCCCCTTTCCCAATTTCCCATCCAGAAACACCCTATCCCATGCCTCCTCCCCCTTCTTCTATGAGGGTGCTCCCTTACCCACTCACTCCTCCATTTCTGTGTTCTCTTGGAATGGTGGTTAGTCTCTAGGAACTCCAAGGCGGGTCTGGTTGGTTGATATCGTTGTTCTTCTTATGGGGTTGCAAATCCCTTCAGCTACTTCAGTCCTTTCTCTAACTCCTCCATTGGGGATCCTTTCTCAGTTCAATGGTTGGCTGTGAACATCTGCCTCTGTATTTGTCAGGCTCTGGCAGAGCCTCTCAGGAGACAGCTATATCAGGCTCCTGTCAGCATGCACTTCTTGGCATCTGCAATAGTGTCTAGGTTTGGTGGCTGCATATGAAATCCAGATGAGAAAGTCTCTGGATGGCCTTTCCTTCAGTCTCTGCTCCACACTTTGTCTCCATGTTTCCTCCTGTGAATATTTTTCTTCCCCCTTCTAAGAAGGTCTGAAGCATCCACATTTTGGTCTTCCTTCTTCTTGAGCTTTCATGTAGTTTGTGAATTGTATCTTGGTTATTCCAAGCTTTTGGGCTAATATCCACTTATCAGTGAGTACATGCCATTGTGTTCATCTGTGATTGGGTTATCTCACTCAGGATGCTATTTTCTAGTTCCATCCATTTGCCTAAGAATTTCATGAAGTCATTGTTTTTAATAACTGAGTAGTATTCCATTGTGTAAATGTACCACATTTTCTGTAGCCATTCCTCTGTTGGAGGAAATCTGGGTTCTTTCCAGCTCCCAGCTACTATAAATAAGGCTGCTATGAACATAGTGGAACATGTGTCCTCATTATATGTTGGAACATCTTTCAGATATATGAGCAGGAGCAGTATAGCTGGGTCCTTAGGTAGTACTATGTCCAATTTTCCGAGGAACCTCCAGACTGGTTTCCAGAGCGGTTGTACCAGTTTGCAATCCCACCAACAATGAAAAAGTGTTCCTTTTTCTCCATATCCTTACCAGCATCTTCTGTCACCTGAGATTTTGACCTTAGCCATTCTGACTGGTATGAAGTGGAATCTCAGGAGTTTTTTGATTTGCATTTCCCTGATGACTAAGGATGTTGAACATTTCTTTAGGTGTTTCTTGGCTATTAGATGTTCCTCAGCTAAGAATTCTTTGTTTAGTTCTGTACCTCCTTTTTTAAAAGGGTTATTTGATTCTCTGGAGTCTAACTTCTTGAATTCTTTGTATATATTGGATATTAGCCCTCTATCAGATGTAGCATTGGTAAAGTTATTTTCCCAATGTGTTGGCTGCCATTTTGTCCTATTGTCAATGTCCTTTGCCTTACAAAAACTTTGCTATTTTATGAGGTCCCATTTGTTGATTCTTGATCTTAGAGCATAAGCCATTGGTGTTCTGTTCAGGAAGTTTTCCCCTGTGCCCATGTGTTGGAGGTTCTTACCCACTTTCTCTTCTATTAGTTTCAGTGTATTTGGTTTTACACGGAGGTCCTTAATCCACTTGGACTCCAGCTTTGTACATGGTGATAAAAATGGATCAATTTGCGTTCTTCTATATGCTGACCTCCAGTTGAACCAGCACCATTTGTTGAAAACATTATCTCTTTTCCATTGGATGGTTTTAGCTCCTTTGTCAAAGATCAAGTGACCACAGGTGTGTGGGTTCATTTCTGGGTCTTCGATTCTATTCCATTGACCTACCTGCCTGTCTTTGTACCAATAGCATACAGTTTTTATCACTATTTCTCTGTAATACACTATTTCTCTGGAGGTCAGGGATGGTGATTCACCCAGAAGTTCTTTTATTGTTGAGTATAGTTTTCACTATCCTGGGTTTTTTTTTTTGTTGTTGTTGTTGTTGTTGTTGTTGTTGTTGTTGTTATTCCAAATGAATTTGCAAATTTCTCTTTCTAACTCTGTGAAAAATTGACTTGGGATTTTGATGAGGATTGCATTGAATCTGTAGATTGCTTTCAGCAAGATGGCCATTTTGACTATATTAATCCTGCCAACCCATGAGCATGGGAGCATTGAAGTTCTTGTCATACAGATCTTTCACTTGCTTGGTTAGAGTCAACCCAAGCTATTTTATATTATTTGTGACTATTGTGATGGGAGTCATTTCTCTATTTCTTTCTCAGCCTGTTTATCCTTTGAGTAGAGGAAGGCTACTGATTTGTTTGAGTTAATTTTATATCAAGCCACTTTGCTGAAGTTGTTTATCTCTGATGGAATTTTGGGGTCACTTAAGTATACTATCATATCATCTGCAAATAGTGATATTGTGACTTCTTCCTTTCCAATTTGTATACCTTTGACCTCCTTATGTTGTCTAGTTGCTCTTGCTAGGACTTCAAGTACTATATTGAATAGGTAGGGAGAGAGTGAGCAATCTTGTCTAATTCCTGATTTTAGTGGGATTGCTTCAAGTTTCTCTCCATTTAGCTTGATGTCAACTAATAGTTTGTTGTATATTGCTTTTACTATGTTTAGATATGGGCCTTGAATTCCTGATCTTTCCAAGACTTTATCATGAAGGAGTGTTGAATTTTGTCAAATGCTTTCTCAGCATCTAATGAGATGATCATTTTTTTTCCTTCGAGTTTGTTTATATAGTGGATTACATTGGTGGATTTCTGTGTATTGAACCATCCCTGCATCCCTGGATTGAAGCCTACTTGATCATGATGGCTGATTGTTTTTGATGTGTTCTTGGATTCAGTTTGTAAGAATCTTATTGAATATATTTGCATTGATATTCATGAGGGAAATTGGTCTAAAGCTCTTCTTCTTTGTTGGGTCTTTGTGTAGTTTAGGTATAAGCGTATTTGTATCTTCATAGAAGGAATCGGGTAGTGTTCCTTCTGTTGCTATTTTGTGGAATAGTTTGGACAGTATTGGTATGAGGTCTTCTATGAAGGTCTGATAGAATTCTTCACTAACCCCATCTGGTCCTGGGCTTTTTTTGGTTGCAAGACTTTTAATATTGCTTTATTTCTTTAGGAGTTATGGGACTGCTTAGATAGTTTATCTGATCCTGATTTAACTTTGATAACTGATATCTATTTAGAAAATTATTAACTTCATCCATATTCTCCAGTTTTGTTGATGGTAGGTTGATCATGAGGTATTGAGAAGAAGGTATATTCTTTTGTATAATTGACCTTTTTCCCTTACTGCTTTTATATTCTTTCTTTGTTTAGTGCATTTGATGTTTTGACTATTATGTGATGGGAGGAATTTCTGGTCCAATCTATTTGGAGTTCTGTAGGCTTCTTGTATGCTTATGGGCATCTCTTTCTTTAGGTTAAGGAAGTTTTCTTCTATAATTTTGTTGATATTTTCTGGCCCTTTGAGTTGGGAGTCTTCACTTTCTTCTATACCTATCATCCTTAGGTTTGATCTTCTCATTGTGTCCTGGATTTCCTGGATGTTTCGGATTAGGATCTCTTTCATTTTGCATTTTGTCTGTTGTGTCAATGTTTTCTATGGTATCTTCTGCCCCTGAGATTCTCTCTTCTTTCCTTTGTATTCTGTTGGTGATGCTTGTGTCTATGACTCCTGATCTCTTTCCTAGGTTCCCTATCTCCAGGTTTGTCTCCCTTGTGCTTTCTTTCTTGTTTCTATTTTCATTTTTAGATCCTAAATGGTTTTGTCCAATTCCTTCACCTGTTTGATTGTGTTTTCCTGTAATTCTTCAAGGGATTTTTTGTGTGTGTGTGTGTGTGTTTCCTCTTTAAGGGCTTCTACCTTTTGAATTGTGTTGTCCTGTATTTCTTTAAGGGAGTTATTTATGTTCTTCTTAAAGTCCTCTAACTTCAACATGAGATGTGATTTTAAATCAGAATCTTGCTTTTTCAATGTGTTCAGGTATCCAGGACTTGCTGTGTTGGGAGAACTGGGTTCTGATAGTGCCAAGTGGCCTTGGTTTCTGTTGCTTATGTTCTTGCACTTGCCTCTTCCAATCTGGTTATCTCTGGTGTTAGCTTGTCTTGCTGTCTCCGGCAGTGGCTTGACCCTTCTGTAGGTCTATGTGTCAGCATTCCTAGGAGATCAGCTCTCTCCAGGCGGGATCTGGGTACAGAAAGCCGTGGCACAGGGTCAGTTCCAGGCACAGACAGAAACTGGAAACATCCTGTACCAGACTGCTCCTTCGCTCCTGTGTCCTAAGGGCTCTGGGCGGGTCCTCTGAGAAGAAATGGTGGTCTCACCTGTGCTCCCAGATGTGTTTCAACACTCCTGGGATACCCGCTCTCTCCAAGGGGGATCCAGGCACAGAGAACTGTGGTACCAAGTCAGCTCCAGGTGCCTGTTTTTAGTTTTTTAATGATATATATGGGGGTGTGCATGAGTGTAGGTTCATACAGAAACCTAGAGTTGGAGTTACAGACAGTTGTGAGCAATCCTATTTGGGTGCTAGGACTACACTCAGGTAAGATAAGCTCTCTTAATGGCTGAGGGACATCTTTCCAGCATGTACAAAAGAGATGTTCATTACACTGTTTGAAGATTTTATAGAATGTAAACACAGAAAATGCAAGAAGGTTGGTGAGAGAAATAGTAAACTTGCACAACCTGCAATGATGCTCTCAGTCAGTACCCATCCACCCTGGGAAGTATAGATGTTCCCTTCAAGTGGATAAACATGCTAGTCTTGGGTTTTTTTGTTTTTTTGTTTGTTTGGTTTGGTTTGGTTTTTTTTATTTTTTTATTTACATTTTAAATGTTATTCCCTTTCCTGGTTTCCCCTCTGGAAACCCCCTCTGCTTCTGTGAGGGTGCTCCCCCTCCCACCCACTCTCACCTCCCCACCCTGGCATTCCCCTACACTGGGGCATCAAGCCTTCACAGGACCAAGGACCTCTCCTCCCACTGATGTCTGACAATGTCATCCTCTGCTATATATGTGGCTGGAGCCATGGGTCACTCCATGTGTACTCTTTGGTTGGTGGTTTAGTCCCCGGAAGCTCTGGGGGTTCTGGTTGATTGATATTGGTGTTAACTTCCTAGGAGGTTGCAAATCCCTTCAGCACCTTCAGTCCTTTCTCTACCTCCTCCACTGGGGTCCCTGTGCTCAGTCCATTCGTTGGCTGTGAGCCTCGTGGCTCTGTTTTTGTCAGGCTCTGGCAAAGCCTCTCAGGAGACAGCTATATCAGGCTCCTGTCAGCAAGCACTTCTTGGCATCAGCAATATTGTCTGGGTTTGGTATCTATAAATGGGATGGATTCCCAGGTAGGGCAGTCTCTGGATGACCTTTCTTTCAGTCTCTGCTCCACACTTTTCCCCATATTTTCTTTAGAAAGGAGCCTTTCTAGATTAAGAATTTGGAGATAAGTGGGTGATCCCATCCCCCAAAGGGGGAGTGTTTGCTTAACCTCTGGATATGGTCTCTACAGGTTCTCATTCTCCTTTGTTGGACACCTGAGAATTTCAGCTAATTTCATCCTGTTGGGTCCTGGGAACCTCTAGCTTTCCTGGCATCTGGGACTTGTTGGTGGCTACCCCCAGTTCCCCAACCTCCATTGCTATACACCTCTGTTCAAATTCCTGACCCTTTGTATATCATCCCTGTCAGACTGGCTTCCTCTGTAAATGAACAGACCACCTGACTGCAGAAATCTGTGAAGCCAGACCTGAATCTAGCCCAGCTAGGTAGCAGAGTTCGCCCTAAACTAATTTATAGTCCCGTCTGAGTCCATGCCCATGCCTTGCAGCTAGCACAGCATTAGCTCACAGCACTTCTTGCAGCTAAATTGCTTTTATAACAGCAATTATAAGAGTGCTAACAAGAAGCTAAAGGTTTGGAGAATCAATGGGCTTCTTTTACTTCCTGAATCATTGTAGATTTTCCTCCCTGAATTCTAATTTTCTGCTCTAGAAGAAGAAAATACCACCTTTCAGATCCCTGGGTTTTTTAAACAGTATATTTCTGTACATTTTAAGTCTTCTTTTAAAAAAGAGTACTTTCGCCTCTCCATCAAATATACATGAATAGAAAAATCATATTCTTAAATAATTTCAAGGGAAATTTTTCTATAGATGGTATGTGATGAAGTACTTACTAGCTATAATTAAGTAAGAATTAAGTGAGAAATCTAAAAGCCTCAATTCACTCAGATAAAAGTGCTTTCACCCTTCAAGTTCCTGTACAGCTAATTGGAGGCTGCAGTAGAACAGAAGCAAAGGCTGTACTTTCTTCCCAGCCAACTCCCTGGTCCTTTCTGTCTCTACTTTTAGAATTTAAATGTACAAATTGCATGTAAGATAGATTCCCCCAATTAATCTTGCCCACAATTGTGTCAATCACAATTATTCTTTTTTTACAAGATTTATTAATTTATTATATACACTGTAGCTGTCTTCAGACACACCAGAAGAGGGCATCAGATCCCATTACAGATGGTTGTGTGGTTGCTGGGATTTGAATTCAGGACCTCTGGAAGAGCAGTCAGTGCTCTTAACCACTGACTCCAACCCAATCATGATTGCAATACACTTAAAGATTTCCTACTGGATACAGGATTTATCCGCCATTTAAAAATGGATTGTCTGTTCTAAAACACTGCCCAAAAGGTGAGGTTTTAGTTTTGTGTTTTATATAATCAAAAATTACTAGGATCCTGGTTCCTAAATAATTGCTTTTATTGTTGTTTGGTTCTTGTTTTCTTTTGTTGTGGGAAGTAGGCTGTTGCTATGTGGCCCTGGCTGGCCTTGGAACTCAATGTATAGACCTTTTTAGCCTCAAACTTGCCATGATTCTTTTGTCTCTACCTCCTGGGAACTGGGATCACAGATTTGCACCAGCATGCCTGGTCCAGGGTTGTTTTTTTTGTTTTTTTGGGGTCTTTTTTTGTTTGCTTGTTTTTTAATGCAGCTCATGTATTATTTAAGAGAGAATAAACTGACTCACGGTGAAAATATAAACAGAGATGAGCCAAGGGTAAGTTCCAAAATTGTGAAGTTCTAGGAAGAGAGGCCCAATTTGTTTTGATTTTTATTTTGTTTTTTTTTTTTATAAGGAGAGGGGTGTCTTAATCTTTTGTTGTTTCTTGTTTTGCTTTTTAAGAGAGAGAGGATGAGAATAAGAAAAAGAACATGACATCAGATGCGTAGAGAAGGGGGAAGCTCTTGTAGCAATTAGTGGAAGGGGAAAAAACACAATCAAAATATATTGTATGAAAATTTTAATAAAACAAGAATTATTTTTTTAACTTTTTTATAAGATTTATTGTAGGAGCCAAAGGGCTCAAGGACACCACAAGAAAACCAAAAGAATCAACTAGCCAAGGCTCTCAGGAGCTCACAGAGGCTGCACTGACAATCAGGGAGCCTGTATGGTCTGACCTAGGCCCTCTACATGTATGTTATGGTTGTGTAGTTCGATGTTCTTGTGGGACTCCTAACAGTGAGAACAGAGACTATCTCTTACTCTTTTGCCTGCTTTCAGGAGCCTTTTCTTCCTACTCGTTTGCCTCACCCCAATTAATAAGAAGAGATGTGCCTAATCTTATTGCAACTTGATATGCCATGTTTGGTTGATATCCCTGGAAGGCCTGCCTTTTTCTGAAGGGAAATGGAGGAGTGGATTGGGGGGAGGGATGGGAGGAGAGACTGGGAGGAAAGGTAAGAGGGGAAACTGCAGTCAGGAAATAATAAATGAGAGAAGAATAGAAAGAAAGAAAGAAAGGAAGGAAGAAAGAAAGAAAGAAAAAAAAGGAAGGAAGGGAGAAGAAAGAAAGAAAGGAAGGAAGAAAGAAAGAAAGGAAGGAAGGAAGGAAGGAAGGAAGGAAAGAGGGGGGAGGGAGGGAGGAGGGAGGGAGGGAGGGGGAGGGAGGAGGGAGGAAGAAGCTATTGACCCCATCCTCTGCTGCAGACTGGACAGACCATTCTATAATATTATTTCTGCCATCTCGGTATATGCCGTACATATGATGAACATTGCACATAGTCAAACTTCAGGAAATCATTTTTAAGGCATACCTGTCTTCCATGGTATGCTGGAACTTTAACGATATGCCTAGAAGAAACTTTAAAGCACCCACATGTGAATGATTAAGAAGAGAAAACCTGAAGTGTCCCTCTGAGATCACTTAGTGTGTATCACCATTAGTACAAACAAGAATGGCTTCCTGAGAACACACATTGATTTTAACAAAACTACCAGATCAGATAGGGAAAGAAATTTAACCCTGAGATGATCCACTTCACACTCACTCCTAGCAAGAGGTCAAGGACAGGCAAGTAGAAGTGGTTATGGATATCCAGATTATTATGATTCTTGTATCTACGATTCCCGTGGTTACCATGGAGGAACTAAAGGCCCATGATACAGGTTCTCAAATTGGAGTAAGGAAGCCCTGGGTCAGCCAGAGGCATTTGAGGTGGTGCTGTGAGAGGAGAATCCTACAACAAAAAGACCAGAGGCAAGGCAAGGGGGGTTGTGTTAGAGTTCTCTAGAGGAACAGAATCAATAAAAGGATACATACTAAAAGTGGATTTATTAGACTGGCTTGTACAATACTGTCTGGATAGTCCACGAAAGGCTGTCTCACACCTGAAAGGCTGAGTATCCAAGAGTTGCTCAGTCCATGAGGGTGGCTGTCTTGGCAGTCTCAACCAGGTACTAGAGTCCTGGAACACTCCTAGGGAGCTCCTGGTCCTCGGAGACCTGAAGAAGCAGATTTTAATATCAGTGAAGGAACGCAGATGTAGCAGCAACAAGATCAGATAAACTTATTGGAAAAGGTTAAAATGAGCTGGCGAAGAAGCAAAATTTCCTTCTTTGATCTGGACTGCCACCAGAAGGAGCCACGCACATTTAGGGTCTTCCTACTTCCAATCAAGAAACTCCCTTAGGGGAGGGTCCAGCAGCTTCCATTTCAGTTGATCCCAGATCCAGTCAAATTGGCGTCGAGAACAAGCATCATATGTCAGAAGCCAGTGTAGCCCATTATAGCGGCTTGCTGTGTGACGTTATACAACAGTGTAGCACTGGAGGGGTGGTGAGGAAGTCAAGTACACCACACACTCTGCTCTTTAGGAACACAGCAGATTACAAAGGCTCTTCCTATGAAGATCACAGAATCACAGAATCAGGGGGACATTGGACCAATGCCTACCTCGATTTTGATGTGAATTTCTTTTAACAATTTTCTCTGTGGTGCAAGTCATTCAAACAAAGCTACCCTGATTTGCAACGCGTCCCAAGTCCTTTATGAGTTCTACCATGGCGTCTTGATAAAGAGTAGTTCTTCGCCTTAAAAATGTTAAAAGGAAGGGTGTCACTCAGGGTACACTGCTACCCGGTGTGTGCCAAGCCATGGGTTCAATACCCAGCATCACCAAAAAGAGAATGAACTGAGACGTCTGTTAAGACTGGGACAGAGTTGGTGAGCAGGAGTCTGGCGCAGACATCTCCAGAAGCTTCCTTTGTATATACACAGCTCTCACGGGTAGGGTTTCCCTGTCACTGTGCTACTTTGACCAAGAGGAGGAAGTAGAAGTGGACACCTGAAGTTCTCACCTTCACATGAAATACCTTCCATATTAAATCTCTAGATTGTGGTGAGTCTACACTGAGAAGAAAAGCCACATGGAGGAGATCCAAGAGTCTAGCTAACAATGGCGCCAACTGACAGCCTGTAAGCGGTTCAACCGAGAGAGTCCAACCAGGAAAGCGTTTAGAGAGCCCCATTCCAATTAATGTGGAATAGAAGAGAGCTCTCTGGCTTGGCCCAGCCAGTACACAGTTGAATGTTCAGGATTTTTAAGGCAATAAACTTTTTTTAAAAAGTTGCTGTTTATGGAAAGTAAAACTGGACCTAGAGGTTGGCCTTGTCTTGCAGTAGTAATTGATTAGGAAGACATCCATGTAAGTCATGGTAGCTATCAAACGTTGTTGCTATACATTCAAATGTTTGGTGTGTTATCTTACATCCCTGGGAAGCCATTTTATCTGTGCCTTGACCTTGACTGCTGAAGAATGTGTAAAGTTGTTCTCCAAACACCACTAGCAATCTTTCCCAAAGCTCAAAATCGGTGGTTTACGGGAACAAATATTCAGTGTGGTGGGAAGTCATAGATTTAGCTCTTCTAACGAATATTTTTGAGTTATGACAACAGCATCCTCGGGGATGTAAGGCATGACCTTGTGTCTAACCCTTACTTCTGCAGCTCTGCCTGCAGAGCCCTGTGCCTTCACACTTGGGCTGCTGCAGTGAGAATTCATCGAATAAATGATCTTGGATCAAAAATCAGGATCAAGATTGGCAGGACTGGTTTCTGTGTGGAAAATTAAAGATTAATGCATTCTAAAATTAACAGGAAACTGGTCTTAAGGACTTAAATAAATACGAGGGCATTAGACAGTAGGGCTAGGTAGACTGGGTGAGAGATGTCTAAGGACCAAGCGTTTCTGATGAATTTTAAACCAGACTTCCCTCAATTAAATGAAACAGCAAATCACAGCTGTACAGACTAAATATCCAAGCCCAAAACCATCGTGTTCCTCATCTGGGATATTAAATCGGGAGTCCCAGATCTGCCATTTGTTGAAAATAAAAGCAGACTACAGATGTGAAAGGAAATACAGAAGTTTGACGGCCCTGCAATTTACACCATTACTTTTCCCTGTAATGACGATGCCATTCATCTGGGTCTAGGTAGCAACTGTTGAAAGTTACTTTGTATCCTATGGTGTTATAGAAGGGGCTAGTTGATAAAGCAAGATATCTGAAACAAGTTAGATGATACTTTTAATTTTTTTATTTTATTCATTAATTTTGTAAGTGTTGCTGTTTTGCCTGTATGTCTGTCTCTGTGTGTAAACTTGTAACTCGCTGGAACTAGAGTTACAGACAATCGTAAGTGTCCTGTGGGTGCTGGGAATTGAACTGGGTCCTTTGGAAGAGCAGCCAGTACTTTTAACTAGTGAACCATCTTCCCAGCCCCAATAGATGACATTTTTAAAGCAATCCCTGAAATCACAATTTTCAGATTCTTGCTGTGATCAGATCTGAATAGCCAACCATGAACGCCATTTCTTGACTATGTTTTATTCAAACACTCTATAATGAGACTAGTGAATCTCACAAGTGAAAGGCTCAGATTTTCTGACTGAGCCATTTGACACACCCATATGGTGGGACAAGGTTTTGATATTTCAAGCATATGGCAGATGCCAGAGGGAAGCGTACATCTCTCCTCAGACTCTAGGAAGTCTTTATGGATATAACTGTTTCAGATTTGCTCTTAAGGGGAAAGACCTGAGCCTTGAGATACAAGGGTATTCTGAGAAAACAACCCATACAAAAATGTCATCCAGAAACGGAGTACAAAATGGATTCAGGCCAGGTGGTAGTGGCTCACGCATTAATCCCAGCACCTGGGAGGCAGAGGCAGAGGTGGATCTCTGTGAGTTCAAGACCAGTCTGGTCTACAGAGTGAGTTCCAGGACAGCCAGCCAAGGCTACACAGAGAGACCCACTCATAGTGGGGAGGGAGGTAGAAACAAGAAAAGAAAGGAAAGAAGTAAGAAAGAAAAAAAGGAAGAAAAAGAAAGGAAGGAAAGAAGGAAGGAAATGGACTAGAGAAAGGAAGGTTAGAAGAATAGAAGAAGAGGAAAAGCAGCAGATGGGTGGGAGTGAGAAGGGCCTTAAGATTTGGCATAGCCATCAAGAGCACACACTACTCTTGTAGGGTGGCTTACCACCACTTGTAACTCTTTCTGCAAGAGATCTGATACCCTCTTCTGGTTACTGTGGGCATTGCACTCAGATGCAACAACAACAACAACAACAACAACAACACACACACACACACACACACACACATACATATGCATACACGCAAGCATGAACATACACGTGCACATGTACATGCACACACAGACACATACATGAAATTTAAAAATATTTTAATGGGAGAGATAATGTAAATACAGACTTCCAAAGGCCCAAGTAATGGAATCCTTGGAAGATTGTATCTTGATTGATGGGTCATCTACTTCAGAAAATCCCTATTCCAGTCAGCATTATGCTATGAGTAAGATTTAAAAGGTATTAAGATTAAGAGTTTGTCTTTGAAGTTTAGTATAATAATGCCGAACAATTTTCCTAAACCATGAAGATAGGCTAGTTCAGTTCCAAAATGTGAAACTACAAGTGTTACTAAGAATGAAAGAAACAAGGACTTCTAATTAAACAAAAGTGAACTAGGGACGTAAGATGTTCTTTATACAATATTGCGATAATGTTGCATTATGAATACAGTATTACGAACACAAAATTGTATTATGAATACAATAGCAAGACAAGGCTTTTCTTCAAACAAAAATAAAATAAGGGCTAGAGAGATGGCTCAGCGGTTAAGAGCACTGACTGCTCTTCCAGAGGTCCTGAGTTCAAATCCCAGCAGCCACATGGTGGCTCATAACCAGTTATAATGAGATCTGATGCCCTCTTCTGGTGTGTCTGAAGACAGCTACAGTGTACTCATATAAATAAATAAGTAAATAAATAGTAAATAAATAAACAAACATAACAGAAAGGGTGGGGAAAATAAATCACTTTATGTTCCTTAATGTGTGAGGAGTAAATGAGGAATCTAAGAAGAGGCATCCAAGCATGGACTCATGACTGGCCGGCACCACCAACAGTCGAGGGGCAGCTGTTAATATCATTCCTCATTTTACATTTTTTTTTCATTTTACATTTTTTTAAGTTGTAGATATTTCAGAAAGTGGAAGCTAACAAGTTATATGGACATTAAAATCTCATAAAGTACATTTAAGCCAAAGCCTGGCTGTAGGAGCGTTAAGCAGACATCGCATTACCTGACGCTTGGGGGGAGGGGTGGGTTGTAAGCTAAGGCAGTTACGGATCCGGATGCAGAGGACAAGGGAACACAAGCACATTAGGGAGAGGGGACTGTGTAGTTCCTTTGTGGGTTGAATGTAGGAGTCAGGGTGGGGGGATAGAGAAGAATCAAAACCATTTCCAAATCTCAACTTGATTTATAACTGAAAAGAAGCTCTTAACATGCTAGCCACCCCTGTCACCTCTGCTCAGAACTTTCCAAGTGACCCCTTGCTCACTGAAATACCTGATGCCTACTCCTAACCTCCCTTCACTCTAACCAGCCACAGGGACACCATGACTAGTCCCCAAACATGCCGAGTTCTGAGGTCTAGAAAGCTCATATTCCTAAGGCATCCTGGGAAAGTTTGACCCTCAGTGTGCAGGTGAAAAGGTAAGGTCCAACTTTTAAACTGTGGAACTAACGGTGGGTCATTAGCGTCATTGCCACCAGAAAGGGACTCTTCGGTAGCACTCAAGAGAAAGACCTGTTACAAAAGCCTAGGCCTGGGGTAGAATGTGCTAAAATTTTATGGGGAATTTGGGTCATTTCAGGGGAAAAAAGTCTTATAAATAAACATTTTTGTCAAATAAATAAATAAAACTGAGGTAAACCCAGTCCTGTACGCACTCCTGAGTCAGACTCCTCTTCTCCCACATACTTGCATGCACGATGAGGTCTTCGTCCGAGCTGATGCTTGAGTCATGTCTCTGAACCCCCAGAGATGTGCGCTAAACAAGCCTCTCTCCATTAGAAACACCCACCATGGCGCTTCTGTCAGAGCGAATACACTCATCGAGGAAAGCTAATGCACTCAGCACGCCTTAAGTTTCCCACTGCTCATCCTCATTGCCTGGAATATTCCTCCCTCAAATATCTGATGACTACCTCCCTCTTTCTCCAAGTCTTAGAGTCAACCCCTCAGTAAATCCTACCTTTGCCATTCCTGTTGAGTACCAGCCCCTCCCCATGCCCTATCTCCATTTCCCTACTATATTTCTCATAGTTCCCATCATATTCCACCAAATTATTCATTCTTGTACATCATGTTTTGTTGCCTTTTAAAGGCTAAGAATACAAGAAGTATGACTTAGAAGACCAGATAAACAGCTAATTGTTTACCTGAATGTAATTGTAGAGTCAATGAGTAGATAGAGAGCAATACTGAAAATAATAGTCTTGTCAACTTAGAATCACTTGGGAATGTCTAGGATAGTTTGATCTGTGGGCATGATTATGGTGGGGAGGGGTCCTATCCTGATTACACTAATTAAGATGGAAAGACCTCATCTTCCTGTGAATAGTATCACGTCAGAACTGAAAGAGAGAGCATCAGCATGTGTGTGTTAATGTGTTCTTCTTTGTTCTTTGTTGGGGTTCAGAAGTGACCCAAGAAACCAAAGGAACAACTATCTCAATCAAACGAAGATAGTTGATTGAGCATCTGCCCCAGGACTGACAGATCAGAGCCACAGACCGGACTCAGGGACAGTCTGTGACCCTGGAACCGGATCCTATAGAGTCTTTAAGCCTGAAATCCACAAACATCTGTGCCAAGTTATTCCACCAATCGGGATTTGGGGACAGAGGACTTCCTTAGGCACATGTCTTTGTTATACATTTTATCCTGTTCACATTGGTTGGGTTATTCAACTATGGCGGGGGACTCGCCTTGGCTAAACGTTCATGTCTTAACGTGCCAACCAGGATATTGTAACCCATGTAGATAACTCTTTTCTGCCAAGAAGGATGTCAACTCCCAGGGAGATTTTGGGAACTTAAAATTTTACTTGACCCCCTCCTCAAAATGGAAGTTCAGGACCCCAACATAAAGTGGGGGAAAAAAACATAAAAGCTCATACACAGGTGCAGAGTGGTTGATTCCAGTCCAAGGTTAGTGTGGCTAACTACACAGAGTAGTTATAACTGACCTCACTTGTGATTGGTTTTCAAGAGCACCAAAGCACAGAACATAACAGAATATGCTATCAACTCCGGAATGAGAAAGTTGCCCATCAACAATAGTGACAGTGTATGAGAAAGTTTCCTTGTAACAATAATTGTAGAGTATGAGAAAGCTTCCTTGTAACATTAGTAATAGCCTAAAATGGCTAACTAGACAGGCAGCAGTTACCCAGACCTTAACACTCTTGGCTGTTAGCGTAATGTGGCCCCTTGTTTCAAGTTCTTGAAATGAGGGACTGTAACCATGGTTTTGAGCCAAATCAACCCTTTCTCCCATTCATTGATTTTTCTGAGGATATTTTATCACAGTAACTTGAAAGGAAACTAAGACCCGCAGTAAACAGCTACAAGGAGTGGTCTGGAACGCCACAGAGATTTGAGGAGTTAGGAAATAGAAGTCATTGGAATGCAGATTTAACCCAGGAGTCCAGATCAAATATTCCACAGAAATCTACAGTCTTCCACTAAGAACTCTGAGTGCAGGCAAAAGAGACCAAGCTGTCTTAAACCAAGAAGCTCTTTAGAGCATCCTTCTCAAAATTTGTAAACTTCAAAAAGGGGCAAAAACAGGAAGAACAGAGTCCTAAGACACATAAATGAACAGAAATGAGCTCTTAGCATATCCAGTCATGCCAGAATGGTGCTAGAGCAAAACACTGGCCCTCCCAATGCTCGACCTTCTGCTGTGTGAATTTGCTTCTTCCCCTAGCTTATACAATACACCTGAAGTGCCCTTGTCTTCAGTAGAACGGTCCTCTCTGTCCCTGTATTTTACCATGATGTAAAAAGGGATTTCTTCTAAGCAAGGAGTCTTGAAGGTTGAGCTGACATATAAATAACAAACACATTTCACCCATGTGAAGAGTCAAGACAGTGCTAAGTTCAGGAGGTGAAACGTGAGACTCTGGTCCTTGATGTGTTGGAGGAGAAGGAAGCATGGGGTCAGTGAAGAGCAATAGAAGGGACGTGCCGAGCAATGAGGCAAATAAGGAAACGAGGCAAAAGAAATAACTTCAAGAGGCAATCATCAATTCCAAATGCCACAGGGAGGTCGAGCAATGTAATGACGGAAACCCGCCATTGTACTCCTTGGTAAGAAAAGTTTTACGGGAACAAATGGACACAGAAATTAGAACTCGGTGACCCAGAAAATGAAAGGAATGTGAAAGAAAATTGCATAAGAAGCCCTTTCAAAAAAATCAATACCTAGGATTTTGTAATCATAGTCCCCAACATTTCTGCTCCTTTTTCAACTGTTTTTGAGAATTGAATACATGATTACTGTATTTACATAATTTCTACTCCTTCCTCTCCCCATTCAGCTCCTTCCTTCTTAGATTTATGGCCTCTGCTTTATTATTGTTTCAGTGTGTGTGTGTGTGTGTGTGTGTGTGTGTGTGTGTGTGTGTGTACAACCCACTGATACACACACACACACACATTATATATATATATATATATATATATATATATATATTACTGAGTCCATTTTGTGTTGCTAGTATCTAGATGTTTAATGATTTGGGGCTGGTTGCTTGAGATCAGATAAGTTATCTAATCTCAAACCCTTATGTAGGGTTTATATCACAAACGTATCCGTAATGGCTGGGCATTCCTCTGTCACTTCCTCTTTTGCCTAGTTGTGCATCTTTGAGGAAGCTTCTGTTAGCTGGAAGGAAAAAAAAAAGTTCCTTTGAGGAGGAGCGATGTAAACAATTACGTATCCATGCAGCGATTCGCTTGAATGTAGGGATTTTTATTTGTTTGATTTGATCTGAGTTTAATTTTTTTTAACTTGGCATTCAGAATAATGGGTTCCATTACAGAATGTTCAAACATTAATAGTGTACATGTTCACCTCTCTAGGACTCCATCATGAGTAAGATTGTTATATAGTGTTAATATTAATGAAAATATGAAACACCTCAAATATCAATAAAGCAGGAGGTTGAGTGAGTACACATCTGTTCAACAGAACATTACAGCCAGTAAAGCAATGTGCTAGAAATAATTTATGTATATCCAAATCTGCCCACTGTACACTGTGGAATGGACACACTTGAAGCCCTACTTGTACTAGAATTTTGGCTTACAATTTTTAATATTAATTAACATATACAAAGACAGTTTCCATATATGCAGAATATAATTTTAAGATGCCCTTGACTCTAAATAACTGTCCAGCAAATGCTTAGATCATTTCTTTTTATTTGTTGTTTGCTTATATTTGTTTCAGGGAAGGGTTGAAATTCTTTATTTTCTTCGCTTTGGGAATTTCTTGCCTGCCTCCAACGTATTTAGATACATCATGACTACCTCCTCCCCTCTGCTCCCCACTCCAATAATCCTTGGATACCCCTCACACACTAACTTCATGCCATTTTTTTAACAACCAACTGAGTCCCATTAGGCATGCTATAAGCACAGGTGGTAGAGCTCTATGAACTGGAGCATGGCTACATGGGCCACACTGTAGAAGAAAACTCACTCTCTGGTCCCCAACAGCCACCTCCTGCCAACAGCACCTCAGCTAGGTGTGGGACCTGGAAATCCCCTCCCTTTTCCATGCTGGAGTATGGATTGGCTTGATCTGCAGGATAGACCATTTCTTACCCCATCCAGAAGACTCAAAGGGTGGCTCACATGTTGCTCTGTAGCCAATTCAGGTGGTCTCAAGGAAGGAAATCTCTTCATTTCTTGATCTTAAAATTCACTGAGGGGTTGGTGATTTAGCTCAGTGGTAGAGCGCTTGCCTAGCAAGCGCAAGGTCCTGGGTTCGGTCCTCAGCTCCGGGGGAAAAAAAAACCACTGAGATCAGCTATACCTTAGCAACAACTGACCTCTCTCTGAGTCTGCACCATCAGCTCGACAGCATCCCTCCTGCTGTGGTCTAAATGTTTGTATGCCCACCGGAAAACTCACAGGTTGGATCCTAACTCCAAGGTTCTTGGTGATAATTCAGAGTACAGTGTAAGAAGGCCTTTGGGGTGGTTGGGGATTTAGCTCAGTGGTAGAGCGCTTGCCTAGCAAAAGCAAGGCCCTGGGTTCGGTCCCCAGCCCCAAAAAAAAAAAAAAAAAAAAAAAAAAAAAAAAAAAAAAGAAGGCCTTTGGGAGGTAAAAAGTAAGTCATGACATGAATGGAAATAGGGCCTTATAAGAAAAAAAGAGAAAGACAGACAGACAAGAGACACAGACACAGAGACACAGACAAGAGACACAGACACAGAGCGACAGACAAAGAGAGACAGAGAGAGAGAGCTATCATCCCTTCCAGCCATTTTACTGTGCATTGACCTTGGACTTTTCTACCTGAAGAACTGTGGGAAATAAATGTTTTCTGTTTATAAAGAACCCAGTTTACCGCCTTTGATTACAGTAACTGCAACACACTTAGATGTCTCCTTCCTGACGTCAATTTAACTCCCACGTGCTAATGCTTATTCTACTTAGGTATGTGACATAGAAAAATAAAATGAGGTCCTCATGGAGCTCCCGGTGACACCAGCAGTATAGCATGGGGCAGTAGACTAGGGAATGCCCCATAATGGGAATTATTTTATATAGAAGTCTTGGGAAACCATTGCACAAGTCAAGCGGTGATCTTAGAAAGAGTGGTACTGGATTCCTGACCTGGGAAAAATGGAAATCCAGTTGCAGAGAATTCCAGGGTGGAAGAAGTCAGTTTAGTGGACACTATCCATGAAGGACAAGTTCGAGTGAGAACTATTTCTCTCTCCATGATCCTTACGTGCGCTGTAAGATGAACGGAGGAACTGGCACTATTTGGCACCGTGGCAGCTGGCGCAGTGGTTGATGGAGGAGTTGGAGTTACAGGAGAGAGCAAGCACCAGAAGCTGGCGAAAGGCGATTTTGTGACTTCTTTTTAGTCACAAACTAAAGGCAACTCTAGACAGGAATGGCCTTGAAAGAGTAGACCCACAACTTATAGATGGACACCTTTCATATTTCCTTGGAGCTACAGGTATGCTCAGCTTGACTTCCGTGACTGGGGTACAGGAAAAAAGGTCACACATCTGCTGGATCTAATCAGACAATGGCTGTCAGCGGAGCAGCGGGTGCCTATGGATCTTTGGCTGGGCAGATTGGCCACCTGCTTGGCTGTTCCAAAGTGGTGGGGATTTGTGGAATGCATGAGAAATGTCTCTTTTTGACCTCAGAGCTGGAGTTCGATGCTGCAGTCAATTACAAAACAGGAAACGGCTTCAAGAAGCGTGCCCAGACGGAGTGGATGTTTGCTTTGACAATGTTGGAGGTGACATCAGCAATGCAGTGTTACGTCCGATGAATCAGAACAGCCACATCGTTCCGTGTGGTCATTTCTCAGTACAATGAAGATGTGCCCTGTCCTCCTCCACTGCCCCCTGCTGGAGAAGCGATCCAGAAAGGTAGAAACATCAAGAGAGAGATTTTGGGCATTAAATTATAAAGATAAATTTGAGCCTGGAATTCTACAGCTGAGTCAGTGGTTTAAAGAAGGAAAGATAGAGGTCAAGGAGACTGTGGCAAAACGGCTTGGAAAGCATGGGGCTGCATTCCCTCCCCTTCATGATAACGGAAGCAACGTAGGGAAGCAAATCGTCTGCATTTCGGAAGATTCTTCTCTGTAGTCTTGGTGTATCTTCACCACAGAGACCCTCCATTCTTCACTTCCCACAAAGATCCTTAAGAGACATTTAAATGTTACGGGTTGGGGATTTGGCTCAGTGGTAGCACTGACTGCTTTGCCTGAGTTCAAACCCTCAGCATCCAAGTGCAAGGCCCTGTAATGGGATTGATGTCCCCAGTGCTCTGAAAAAAAAAAAAAAAACAAAAAAAAAAAAAAAAAAAATATTTAAAAAATAATCTTACAGTACAAAAAAGAAAGAAAGAAAAATAAATCAGGAACCTGAATTGCCTGTTTGTATGGATCGTTACTTATATGTCTAAATTGAAAATTCTTTGATTATTGTTTAGAGAAGTCACAATCATCAGTAAATAGATTCCATACAGCAGCATTGAATGTGCATACGGAGAGTTTACAGCTGTAATCCCCCTTGCAGATTTGTCTCCCCCTCTTTAAGCGCTACATTAAAAAGCCCTATTACTTACAGCCTGTCTAATTTCCACAAAACCCAGGAGCAGAACTTCCTCCTAATTGTATTTTTTTATTCAACCAATAAAAATGTAAACTAACGTTTTAAATGACCTTGGCAACTGAGAGACTAATTTATGCTTCCCTTAGATCATAAAGCAACAGTGAATTAAAAATCAAGAGGAATAAAAATGCTGATTGCTTTTTTATGCAAAAATGGAATAGCCAAAGTCAAGTTGGAAAAATACTAAAAAAAAAAAAGTGTTTTATGCCTACTTGCTTTACTCTAATGAAATCATTTTTGTTAATTATTTTTTATACATATGAGTGTTTTGCCTGTGTATGTGCCTATGCACCATGTATGTCTGGTTCCCACAGAGGCCAGAAGAGGATATCAGATTCTCCTGGGACTATAGTTACATAGAGTTATGAACTACCATATGGTTGCTGGAAATTTAAACCTGGTTCTCTACAAGAGCAGTCCGTGTTCTTAACCACTCAGCCGTCTTTCCAGCCCTGGAACTATTTTTTAAGATTGTATTCTCCTCACAAAAACAAAACAAACTAATAAACAAACAAAAAAATGAGTATATGCTTATAGCTATTTTTTTTCATGTGCTGTTTCCAAAAGCTAATATGGGTAAGTTAACAAGAAAAGAAATAAAAATGAGAAGCATTTTAATGTTTAGTTCAATTAAGATGACTTTTAAATGAAGACGCAATGATAAACAGTTTATGGAGCCACCAATTAGACAAGATGGATGAAGCAAAAAGAATGCAGACCGACAGGACGGATGTAGATCGATCCTGAGAGACACAGCCAGAATACAGCAAATACAGAGGCGAATGCCAGCAGCAAAACCACTGAACTGAGAAGCAGGACCCCGGAAGGAATCAGAGAAAGAACTGGAAGAGCTTGAAGGCTTGAGACCCCATATGTACAACAATGCCAAGCAACCAGAGCTTCCAGGGACTTACCTAAAGACTATACATGGACTGACCTGGACTCTGACCTCATAGGTAGCAATGAATATCAAATATATATATATATATATATATATATATATATATATAATGACTATGCAGAAAATGTCTTAGTCAAACACTCTGGCCAACACATTTTAATATTAAATAAAATTTAGTGTCAAATAATCAGAAATATCAGAAAATTCTCAATTTACTCCTTAGAGGCAGACAAATTCAAAAGAATTTCCTATGTAGGTTTAGGTGGGAATTGTCAAAGATTTTCAAATTGTTAAAAAGAAAAATGTGTGACTTTTGTTAAAAACTGCAACTGTGACTACTCAATGAATATTGGAAATACTGTGTTCTCTCACCTTGCAGAATTTGGGCAATAAATATATAACTATCCAGACTCTGAAAAAAAAAAAAAAAAAAAATCAAAAAGGACCAGTGTTGAGGTTCAACTGATGTTCTAAGCAAGAGATTGAAGGCTTCCTGTGAATTCCGAGTGCTCTGGATAGAAGCTACTAATTCAGTATAACAAGACTATGCTGTTGGGAGACAGTTCCGTGCACTGCTGTGTCAAGGGAGGTTGCAGTGCGGACGTTGCCATTGTCCTATTGAAACATCTCCTGTCTCAATGATGTCTACAAATTCTTTTCCATCACCTCTGATTGGTTAGTAAAGAGTTGATTCAGCCTATAGCTGGGCAGAAGAAAATAGGGCAGGACTTCCGATCCCAGTAGGTGGGAGTCCCAAGCAAAGGGGGAGAGGCTGGGAAGAAGGAAAAAAGAGGACAAAGACCAGGAAGATTGAGAAAGAGCAGATGGCCAAGGGAGCCGGCTCACCAGGGGAGCGGCTGCCTCGAGCAGATCGCCAGGGGAGTCGCCATGACGACACACATGGAACAGAGGGAGACAGGGCAAGACTCAGGTGCATGTAAAGAACCACCTGACTGGAAGTAGGCAGCCATAGAGGGTTAGAACAGGTCAGTATCTGCCCAGCATAGTGTCTGCAGCTTGCTAAGAAATGTACTAGGTCTCTGTCATTTATTCGGGAGCTAAAAACAGGCTAGAGCAAGCATAGACGTGCCCTGTCCTTACTTGGGAGCAAAAGAGGCAAAGAAAAACCCCTGGGATTACATACACACGACGCTGTTGTAATTGGAAGAAAACACTTTTCTCTCTCAGAGTAGTTCCTGGTGACGTAAATGGCTGTGTTCACACAATTCAGTGAGCCTAGACAGCAACCTTCACAGAAAATGTTCAGGAAGATTTCTGTGGGCTCAATGCGCTCCTTTACTCCTTGAATGCAGAAGTTGTTCAAACATGCGTATCTCCCGCAAAGGTTTACGGGTTGAAATCTTCATGGCAAACAACTTGGCGGTGTTAGGAGCTGAGGTCTTCGGCTTGAGTTCTCATGAAATGACGTAAAAGGAGGCTCATCTGACCTCACCATCTGGCCGTTGATGGTGTCATCTATGGAGCAGGATACAGGGTCTCACCATATACCAAATCGGCTGTGCTTTGGTTCTTGTCTTCCCAGTCCCCAGAACTATGAAAACATCCAGACGATTAAAGCAGACTCTTCAGCTAGAAATGTAATAAAATCACAACACATAAAATACTCGACAGTGATTTTAGGAACATACAGGACTTCAAGAACTCAGAAGTTGGTTCTGTTACTGTTCCCAGGTGAGCTTAACTATTTATTTATTTGTGTGTGTGTGTGTGTGTGTGTGCGTGTGTGCACGCATTCACACCCAAGTGTACTCTCACACATGATGCACCTGCACATACATGTGGAAGAGTCACTGCACACATACAAGTCAGAGGATAACATTAAAGAATTAGTTCTCTCACCCATTCAGAGCCTGCCCCGCATGTGGCCCATACATATGCAGCCACCAAATAGATAAGATGGATGAAGCAAAGACGTGCAGGTCGACAGGAACCAGATGTAGATCTCTCCTGAGAGACACAGCCAGAATACAGAAAATACATAGGCGAACGCCAGCAGCAAACCACTGAACTGAGAATAGGACCCCCGTTGAAGGAATCAGAGAAAGGACTGGAAGAGCTTGAAGGGGCTCGAGACCCCATATGAACAACAATGCCAAGCAACCAGAGCTTCCAGGGACTAAGCCACTACCCAAAGACTATACATGGACTGACCCTGGTCTCTAACCTCATAGGTAGCAATGAATATCCTAGTAAGAACACCAGTGGAAGGGGAAGCCCTTGGTCCTGCCAAGACTGAACCCCCAGTGAACGTGATTGTTGGGGGGAGGGCAGTAATGGGGGGAGGATGGGGAGGGGAACACCCATAAAGAAGGGGAGGGGGAGGGACTAGGGGGATGTTGGCCCAGAAACCAGGAAGGGGAATAACAATCGAAATGTAAATAAGAAATACTCAAGTTAATAAAGATGAAAAAAAAAGAAAAGAAAAAATAATTAGTTCTCTCCTGACATCTGTGAATTCTAGGAGGGAAGTCAGGTTACTAGGCCGGCACGTAATTCCCCACTATTCTCTGAGCCACCTATAGACTCATCCCCAGTGCTTCTGACACAATTTCTGTAGCTAACAAGCTCTGCTTCCCTTGAGATAATATCTTCATTCAATATAAGAAATTCCGGAAAATCTAAAATTTGAAAAAAAAGTAATATTTTACCACTATTATGTGTGTGTGTGTGTGTGTGTGTGTGTGTGTGTGTGTTGCAAGAGCTATACATGTATTGAAAGTTAGAATCCCCTGTGATCAATAACATCAAAGTTACTAACAGTCTTTTCTTTTTTTTTTTTTTTTTTTTTTTTCAGAGCTGGAACTAACATGCCAGTTGGGTGCTCTCTACCACTACTAAATCCCCAACCCCTTCTTTTCTATATCTTCCTCTACAGTGCAATATAAATAAATAGCATGACAACACATGTCTACATAATTGAAATGATACTTTTTCAGACCCAAACACTTTCAAGCTTCATCCAACATTCTTGAATAATGGCTACAAATATCTCACTAGGTGAACAGGTCAAACGTTTAGCTAAAGCTTCTATTGCTAAGATTTGGGTCGCTCTGAGGGTTATTCATTCATTCATTCCATTGACAAAATTTCCTAAAAGGCCAAGAAGACAATTCATATAAACTATTTAAGTATCAAAATAAATATGCCTATTTTAGATGTGAAGGTTCTTTTGTCCATCTCCCGGCCCCAATATGTCTGGCTTCTAGCCAGACTTCCAAGCATCCCATTCCTTAAAGCAGATTGAGAAGCAGAATTAAAGGAAACAGATGTGGCTCTTAGAGGCAGCGTGGCACAAGGGACGGTTCTCAGTTGCTTGAGTCTTTATTACTCTCCATAGAGATGTCAAAGATGAGCGGCCCCGCAGTCTTGTACCCGGATCGGCGTTCACTGGGGAATTAATCACCAGTCAGATCCAAACGTGGACAGGTGACTTTTGAAACCATGATTGAAATTAAGAAGCTCAAGCATCAAGACTCTGCTCAGAGATTCAGAGGGTCCAGTCAAGGCCTCACTGGTTGAATTGGAAGAGACACTGTAGGGTTGGGTTGTGCCTAGGATGACCTGGTTCCACACCGTGCTTGTTAAGCAAACCTTGACTTGGGGAGCTATGAGGACTGACAGACAGGGGCATTGTGGGAGGGATACGAGCTGGTCTTGAGGTTATTCTGCATGGCTTATTAAGGAACTAGGCTTAGTCACCAAAGCTGCAGATCACTGGGATGCATTTTGGGTTTTACTGTGTTTGTTTTTTCCCAAGCACTGAAAATGGAGGCGGAAAATTTGCTGAACTTTTGTTTATTTTCTTTATAATATTTACTTACCAGGCTAATCAGAACTATAATATCAGGTAAAAAAAATTAAAATAGAAAATTGTGGGATATGGGTGGGGAAATCCGGGTCTGTAGAAGAGTGTTTCTTGCTTGCACGTCTGTAATGGTTTGTATATGCTCGTCCCAGGAAATGGTACTATTAGAAAGTGTGGCCTTATTGGAATAGGCCTTGTTGAAATAGGCTTGTCACTGTGGGTGTGGGATTTAAGACCTTCATCCTAGCTGCCAGGAAGCCAATCTTTTCCTGTTTGCCTTCAGAACAAGATGTAGAACTCTCAGCTCCTCCTGCACCGTGACTGCCTGGATGCTGCCATGTTCCTGCCTTGATGATAATGGACCCTGTAAGCCAGCACCAATTAAATGTCCTTATAAGAGTTGTCTTAGTCACGGTATCTGTTCACGGCAGTAAAACCCTAACTAAGACAATGCCCTAAGTTGAATCCCCAGGAAGGAATGGAGGGATGGAGAAGGTAGGGAAGAGAGCACAAAAAAAGTATGGGCAGTGATGAGTGTAAGGGGTATATGCAGGTACAAAGACTCACCAATATCTGTACCAATATCTGACAGACTGAGGTGCATCTGGTATGCAATTATTTATCAACACGCCTCAGTAAACCTGAAAAACGAAGAATACATGAACAGTATCAGTTCCAACGTTTAAAACAATGAAAAGGAAAGAGCTGTTCAGATCAATGATGCCGATGATAGAACACCCAGGTATCAGTGGGAGGGAAGAGTGAGAGTAAATGCCTGTTTAATTAGGGGGAAACAGGTTAGCACCGCTGCTCTAAAATACAATCAGTGTTGAAACAGGACTTTCCTATACATGCCATAGATTGCAGTGTTGTTATGGTGCCTGAAAATCACTCCTTCCTCCTCTCCTCAGGGCTGAGTCATTTGTTTTCTGCCTCTGTCCAGCCATAAATCATCATGTATTAGCTCCGTGCAATGAGCCTAGTTCTGCCCACCCCATTGATATTCATTTATGTACACAATCGGTGCAAAGGCATGGAAATGAGCTATAGGCCTTTCGCTTCTTATGTTTGCTTATTAATTAGATTGGGACTTGGGGAACGGGGATAAAGGCATTCAAAAGCTATGTGTTTTCCTTTGACTGAAGGAACAGCTGTTGAAAAAATTAATAAATGATAAAGTAAATGTAACTAACTGGAAGAAAAGAACAGCCCTGTGGGCCGGGAAAGTATCTGAATAAGTTAAGCTGTGCTAAAATATGTGTGCATGGGCTGGAGACGATGAGCAGGCACAATTGCTGAATAGCTGACTTCTTTCTCCTGAAACGTCAGCTTCTTCCGTGTTTACTCAGTCACTGGCAGGCTCCCTGCGATGCTAGTTACCGATCTCTGGTTTTAATCCCAATCAATTCTTGCTTCAAATGTCCATCTCCATAGCACCTACATGGACTCATTAGGTCGAGAGTGTGTGTGTGTGTGTGTGTGTGTGTGTGTGTGTGTGTGTGATGAGTGACAATGATAATATGTGGGAAAGGATGTATTATACATTTAACAATAATAATTAAAAGAAGATGTCATGAAGTTGAGAGGCATTGAGGACACAGTATAAATTATATAGAAACAATTAAAGGAAAAAAAGAGGCCTTGAATTTTAAAGAGAGGGAGTAGGGTTATGCTTGGAAGGGTTTGGAAGGAAGGAAGGAAGAAAGAAAAAGAAAGAAAGAAAGGAGAGAGAGAGAGGGAAAGAGAGAGGGAAAGAGAGAAAGAAAAAAGAAAGAAAAAGAAAAAGAGGGGAAATAATGTAATTATATTTTCAATTGTTAATTACTTGTTTTAAAGCCATATATGTCTATAATCCCAATGCTGGAACAAGATGGAAATGCAGCTTTTGGGGGATTGGTGCTCCCTCAATATAGTCAAAGCAGCAAGGTCCATGTTCAGTGAGAAACCATCTCAGATAGATAGATGGATAGATGGATGGATGGATGAATGGATGGATGGATGGATGGATGGATGGAGATAGAGATAGAGCAATGGAGGAAGATATTCAACACCATCGTCTAGCCTCCACACATGCAGACACAGACAAATACACACATTCACAAACAGCACACACATTCGCACACCACATATAACCCATAGGCACTCCCTGGAAACCCTCTGTTCATGTCAGCCAGAGAATCAAGTAGATGATCTTCACTCTCTCTCCAGTCCTCCAATTCCAATCCCTCAGTCTTACCCCTAGCTCTGTAGCAGGCCACCTGCTGTAGCCTTCTCTCCTTCACTGGTCCTATTGTCAGATCAAGCAGAACTTTTCCTACAGACCTCCACCATTACCCCGTCCCTCTGTGTCTGCTGCCAATTCCTGCAGGCACTCGCTGGAAACCTGCCAGCCACACTAACCAAGGAATCAGGTAGGGGATCTTATTTCTCCTTCCTGTCCCTCAATTCCAACCCCCTCCCCCACCTTGGCCTCTTCTTTCTCTCTGCCCCCATTCCCAGGGAACTAAGCAGATCCTGGTAAAAGACCCAGCTTTCTTCCTTCCTGTGGGCCCCCTCACACATACCTTCAAGCCATCCCCAGTCCTTTGTGTCAGCTCCCAATACCTAGAAACACTTTCTACCCAGGACCCCCCAAAGGCTACACATGGCAGGATCTCAGAAGCATTCCTCATCAGGCAACCCACAGCATCACACTCTCCTAAGAACCAGAAGCAGCAACCAAGACCAAGGAATGGAGCACCTACCCAACACAAGAGCAGGTATCAGCAGCTAGAATTACAACCATCCCAAACCCAGATACCTAGTTACCAATGTAAAAATATAATCGATAGGCTATGGCAAGATGATGGACAAAGAGAAGAAGGAGGAGGAGGAGGAGGAGGAGGAGGAGGAGGAGGAGGAGGAGGAGGAGGAGGAGAAAGAAAGAAAGAAAGAAAGAAAGAAAGAAAGAAAGAAAGAAAGAAAGAAAGAAAGAAAGCAAGCAAGCAAGCATCTTGGATCTGTCTAAGTATATTGACAAGACCATCCACATGAAGTTCTAGGATGACTGGGAACCCAGAGGGATCCTGAGAGAGTTTGACCCACTGAGCAACCTGGCACTGGATGGAACCATTGAGCTCATGCAAGACCCCAATGACCAGTACAAGCTGACAGAGGGCACACAGCAGATGGAGCCATGGCACCTCAGTGCTGCTCATCTGCCTGCCTGACAGCATGGAGGCCATCCCCGACCCCTTTGTGTAGCAGCAGAACATTTAGCAGCTGATGGAGGGCAACCTGGCCCCAGGCCTCCTCCATGACGAAAACTTCTGTTCAGTCTTGTTTTAGTTTTGTTTTGTTTTTAATAAAATTCATCACTTAAGAAAAAAATATAATCAGTAACAGTCAGGATAATATGTCTCCACTAAAGCCTAACAACTCTACTACAGTGGCCCTGAGAAATACAGTATAGCTAAAACATAAGACAAGGACTTTAAAAAAGCCTATTATGATGATACTCTCAACGTTCTTAAAAGAGATAGAAAAAATCCATTCATAAAATCTAGAAAAACATAAACAGTGGATGGAATGAAAAAAGAAAAGAAAAGAAAAAGATTCTGTAGTTTCTGAGCAGCGCCCCACAAGATCTACGTGGCAACCCCTCCTTCCAACCCAATACTGCCACAGGAGCTGTCCATGGTGGCCGTGCGTCCTTTCCCACCTCAGCCTGCAGACTGTCATGAGGTACTATCACAGGAGCTGTCCACAGTGGCAGCGCCTTCTTTCCTGCCTCAGCCTATGACTTTCAGGAAATACCACCGTAGGAGCTGTCCCATAAGGAGCTTGTCCACAGTGTCAACACCTCCTCTCCAGCCACCCCAAGCAGCTCAGCAGTGATGGTGCCTCAGTCAAAGCGGCCTGCAGCTAGAAAGGTCTTCTCATCTTAACCCATGGGCCAGATGCACAGACAGGGTGGGGGTGGGGAAAAACACACCAATCCTTGAGGAAAATCCACCAATCCCTAAGATTCCCACAGGAAAAAAAAAATCCTGAGCACAAAACCCCACCAATCCAATCCCTGAGCTCCCGAAGCTCAGGACTTAAAATCCCACCAATCCTCACTCTAGAAATCTCTGCCCTGAACCCCACCCCTTAAGAAATCCTATATAAGCCTTGCCCTTTGTCCAATTCCCTGCTGTCCACTCGTGGGAGCAGAGACAGCCACCCCTGGATTTATCCCTTCAAACGCCGAACCCTCCAGTAAAACTCTTTTAAGAAATTTGCTGGCTTGTGTGACTCATCGGAAGAAGCCAAGAAGCAATGAAAGGAGGAAGGGAAGAAGTAAAGAAGTGGAGCTACTCAGATGGGGGGGGAGGCACGTGGAGGAGGGAGGAGGAGAGAGAGGGGGAGGAAGGGGAAAAGAAGAGGAGGGAGAGGGGGAGGAGGAGGGGAGGGGAGAAGGAGAGGAAGTGACTCTGACATGTGCCTGTAATACCAGCACTTGGAATGTGGATCATGAACTCAAAGCTGGACTCTGTTAATAGCAAGGTCAAGGTCAACCAGGACCACATGAGACCCAGTCTCAGAAAAGAAGAAAACAATGAGGTGGAAATGGAAGAGCGGGAGGAGGAGAACAGAAAAGGCAGGACGGGTTGGAGGAGGGAGAGGGAGAAGAGAACTGTGCTCCGCCCCCCTTGAAGGGAACGATCTACATCCATTGGCTGAGGTTTGGAAGTAAAGGCAGCATTAGTTATGCCTCCATTTCCCTGCTCTCCTGGTAAGATCCCCAGCCAGCCCTTCATCATCGGCTCTAGCACTGTCATCTATATTGAAGTTGCTCACAGTGACCCCCGGTGTCAAAAGCCCCATCTTTGACTTCTCCCCTAATGGCCCCACAGTCAGCTCTGAGACCCTGAAAGTTCAACCATTAGCTATCCAGCTCTTTCTGTTAGCATTACATCCCTTCTAGAATCTTCTACTAAGGAAATATTCTTGTTGTTCTTCTCCCTGGTCTCATGTCTGACCTTATGTATCCTAAAAGGAATTTATTTTGATCAACACCCTGCTGTCTCCTGTCTGTCCTTCTTACTCAACGCCAATAAATTTTTCCTTAGACACAATGTAGGAGCGATGAGAACTCCAGGCCTTATTTGAACACGTTCCCAGGAGTGAGTTCTCTCCCTTGTAGTTCTCACCAATGTCTGATTACCTCTGGTTTCCATTGCCTTCCTGCTGCTACTGCTGATTCCTGGACCCCCAACTGGTGACTGAGAAGCACCTCCCACCTGCTGCTGGGAGCCCGAAGTGACATTAAGTTTCTGACCATTGGTCATGCCAAGTTTAATACCCGCGGCACAGTAAGTGATGGATGTCTTGAGATGCTTTATAGGCAATCCAGGAGTTGTATAGAAGCTCTTTAAAATGTAGAGACAAAGCAAAATGATACTTGTCCCCCACACCATCCAATTTAACTCCCCTCTAGCATAAAATTGTTACATATAAAGTTCTGTGCAGTATGAAAAATTCATTTCCTCACTCATGAGAGACTCTTCTATTTTGTGGAGAGGCTTATACATCACCAGTGTCTTCATGGAAGGAGCTTGAAGGGGCATTAACTGTTAATGGAAGAAATGCCAAGTGTTCATTTGTGCTGAAACATACCAAATCTAGTCCATCTAGAGCTTATTAAAACCATGATGCCTGCAATGGCTAGTCTCACTCAACTTGACTCAAACTAGAGTTGTCTGAAAGGAGAGAGCCTTAATTGAGAAAAAGCTGCCAGAAGATCCAGCTATGTGGCATTTTCTTAATTAGTTATTGATGGAGGAGGGTCCAGCCCACTGTAGTTGGTTCTATCTCTGGGCCGGAGGTCCTGGGTTCTATAAGAAAGCAGACTAAAAGCAAACCATGAGGAGCAAACCAGTAAGCAGCACCCTTCCATGGCCTCTGCATCGGCTCTTGCCCCCAGGTTCCAGCCCCGTTTGAGTTCCTGTCATGACTCCCTTTGATGATAGATGGAAGTGTAAGGTGTATAAACCCTTTCCTCCCCCACTTGCTTTTGGTTATCGTATTTCATGGCAGCAATAGTAACCCTAAGACAGCTCCTGAAGACCACGGTGATGCATGTCTATAGTCCCAGCATCCATCGCTTACATGGTGAGATCAGCTAGTCTAACAGGCCTGGCTACAAAACACTATCTCAAAGACATCAAACCAAGGCTGTGCCATCCATTGGTAGTGGTCATGCAATAGCAAAGACTCATTACTCGTCAAAGTGACGAGAATTAGTGATCGTTGTGTTCTGGGCATCCATATCATGCCTCTGCAGCTCAGGGAACGTCAAGGAATAAGGGGCAGAGAAAAGGCAAGAGTTAGAGGAATGGAGGGTAACATGTGGAATGTTGGCTGACCCATGGGAAGGACTTGCCACTATGCTCCAACTCACAGCAGCTCTGGCACAATGTCTGCACAATGTCTGTGCAAGACGGAGCAGATCAATATTGTGTTGGAGGAACAAGAGGCTCGTGGAGTGTCATCCCCTGACTCATTGGGTCACCAGAAAAAAAGACGCAGAAGGAGAAGAGGGGCTGGTTGCAAAAATGAATGAGGTTGATGGTAGTGGGAGGGGACAGGAAAGGGTAACAAGGAATGGCTGAAATACATTATGTGCATGTATCAATTTGTTCTAAATGAGTGTCATTATTAAGTATAGTGAATATGTGCTATTAAGAAGCATTTTATTATTATTAATCATTTTATTCATTTATATTTCAAATTTTATCCCCCTTCCTGGTTACCCCCACTCCTCTCCCACCTCCTCTTTGCCTCTATGAGGGTGCTCCTCCACCCACTCACCCACTCCCACCTCACCACTCTAGCATCCCCCCTACACCGGGGCATCAAGCTTCTACAGGACCAAGGAACTCCTCTCCCATTGATTATATCTATGGCTATCCTCTGCTACATATGTATCTGGAGCCATGGATCCCTCCATGTATATACTCTTTGGTTGGTGGTTTAGTCTCTGGGAGCTCTGAGTGGTCCATTAATTGATATTGTTCTTCCTATGGGGTTGCAGTCCCCTTCAACTCCTTCAGTCCTTCCTCTAGCTTTTCCCTTGGGGTCCCTGGGTTCAGTCCAATGGTTGGCTGTGAGTGTCTGCATCTGTATTGGTCAGGTGCTGATAGAACCTCTCAGGGAACAGCCATAACAGACCCCTGTCAGCAAGTGCTTGGCATCAGCAATAGTGTCAAGATTTGGTGTCTGCAGATGAGATGGATCCCTAGGTGGGGCCATCTCTGGGTGGCCTTTTCTTTGAGAAGCATTTTTAAAGGGCTGTGACTGGAATTCATTGGCAGAGCACTTACCTAACATGTACAAAGCTCTACCTTCAATCCCCAGCAAAAACATAACAAACGGGTTCTCCTCATCAACCTAATCATCAACCAATCATTTATTGATTGGTTCCTTGAAAAAATAGTTCTTGCTGTATACAAAATACTCAGCCATCCCTGTAATATTGGGGGTGGGAAGCAGGGTCTCACTGTGCATCCCTGACTGGCCTAGAACTCACAGAGTCTTACCTGCCTACTCCCCATCTCCCAGTGCTCAAAGGTGCGGTCACCCTGGCCAGCCTCGTCGCGGGTCTTGCTTCACTTGCACCAACACAACTTTCCACTCTTATGATTATCTTCTAATTTTCTCAGTGAATATGTATTACTGCCACTAAAATAAGAAGACCATCCAGGCGGTGTGTATGGTGCACTCCTGTGACCCCAGCACTTGGGAGATGGAGCTAAGCAGGATCAGGAGTTCAAGGCCAGCCTCCCCCACCTTAGTCCACATGAGACCTTGTCTCAAAGGAGAGAATCAAAAGGGGAATGAAATAAAAAACAAGTAATTCAATGCATAATTGTACTTTCCTCCAAACGTCACCATGTATAAAAACAAGCAGTGTTTTAAATTGTATATGACTTACATCTTCATATTTAAGAATGAAATGAACTTACATATCCTTTTCTGTATTTCACATTTTCATTAAAGTCAGTTTTTAAGAGTAAAATTACTGACATAAAGGGCATCAAAACTTTAAGGTTCTGGCCAGTTGAGGTGGCTCAGCAGGGCTTGCTGCCAAGCCTCATGACCTGGATTTGATCCTAGGTAGGGACCTACATGGTAGGAGCGAACAGATTCCTGCAAGTTGGCCCTTGACCTACACACCTACACACACATACACACACACACACACACACACACACACACACACACACACTCACACACACACACACACAATAGCAATTTAAAAATTAAGACTTAAAGCAAATTGCCAGCATTAGATGTCTATGTTTCATTAGTAAATGTCGTAGTATTGTGAGCTTCAAGTTAAGTATAAGGTTTGGGGGGAGTGTAGTGAGCTGGTTTAAGACGAGGTATTACTAATAGCTTTGGCTGGCTGGGAACTCATAGAGTTCCGTCTACTTCCCAAGTGCTGAGATGAAAAGTGAGGACCACCATGCCCAGACAGGGTTAAGTAAAGTTTAAAGACCAGAGGAAGAATCCCTTGTAAACTCAATGCTTTGGGTATCTTGATTCCCTGCTTTAACACTTCTCTTTGAAGCGTCAGGAGATGCTGGCCTCACACATGAGCTGAACCTCGATCCTCAAATGCACTAAGCTAAGAAGTCACAGGTGTCAATCCACCTGGAAACCAAGCTCTGCAGTTTCAAGTCCAGAGAAAACAGGCAAACACAAGTGTGAAACCAGTGGTGCTAGCACGGTCAGAGGGAGGGCACCGAGGTGTGTGAGCCGTTACAGGTGAAAGCAAGGAGCCCAGCAAAGGGAAGGTGGGCCATGGTCTCCATGGAGGGGAGGCTTAACCAATCAGTACACATTGAATAGAACAATTTGCCTCTCAGAAATGTCACACAACTGTCTCTGTCTCTCTGTCCCTCTGTCTGTCTCTGTCTCTGTCTGTCTCTCTGTCTGTCTCTGTCTCTGTCTGTCTCTCTGTCTCTCTCTGTCTCTCTGTCTCTCTCTGTCTCTCTCTCTGTGTCTCTCTCTGTGTCTCTCTCTGTGTCTCTCTGTCTGTCTCGGTCTGTCTCTGTCTCTGTGTGTCTCTGTCTCTCTCTCTGTCTCTCTCTCTGTCTCTCTCTCTGTCTCTCTCTCTGTCTCTCTCTCTCTCTGTCTCTCTGTCTCTCTCTCTCTCTCTCTCTCTCTCTCTCTCTCTCTCTCTCTCTCTCTCTCTCAGCTTTGTGCTTCTGGAATGGTTCCTTTCCATGCTGAACTTA